>NC_046655.1:5994441-6210045 GCF_900324485.2 Mastacembelus armatus | reverse complement strand
AAGGCGCTTATTATAGTTGTGGTAAAAAACTGAAAAAAAAATGCCTTAGTGTAGGTATGTGTTGAAAAATGCCTAGTAAGTGTGTGGTTGAAAATTTGCTTAGTATAGTATGTGTGGCCAACATTGTTTCCCTCCTCAGTAATATGTGTAGTCCACAAATTTCCCCGTAGTATAGTATGTGGTAAAAAACTAAAAAATGCCTGTAGGAATAGTGGTGTCTTGAAAATTGCCTTAGTATAGATGTGTAAAAACTGAAAAAAAAAGGCCTTAGTAATAGTGTGTGGTTGAAAAAAGCCTTAGTATATGGGTGGTTTGAAAAATTTGGCCTCAGTATAGTGTGTGGTTGAAATTTGCCTCAGTATAGTTGGTGGGGTAAAGTTGCCTAGTATAGTATGTGGTAAAAAACTGAAAAAAAAATGCCTTAGTGTGAGTAGTTGTTGAAAAAATGCCTTAGGATAGTGTTGTGGTGAAAATTTGCCTATATAAGTGGTGTGCGTGAAATTTGCCTCAGTATAGTGTGTGGTTGAAAATTTGCCCCAGTATAGTGTGTGGTTGAAAAGTTGCCCCAGTATAGTGTGTGGTTGAAAGTTGCCCCGTATAGTGTGTGGTTGAAAGTGTGTGGTAAAAAACTGAAAAAAATGCCTTAGTAATAGTGGGTGTATCGCACAATTACCGTACTAATAGTATGTGGTAAAAAACTGAAAAAAAATGCCTTATATAATATGTGGTTGAAATTGCCCTCAGTATAGTGTGTGGTTGAAAATTTCCTTAGAATGTATGTGGTAAAAACTGAAAAAAATGCCGTAGTAAAGTGTGTGGTAAAAAATGAAAACAAAAGCCTTAGTATCGTGTGTAAGTCCCAAATTTGCTCGTATAAGTATGTGGTAAAAAACTGAAAAAACGTCCTTAGTTAAGTGTGTGTTGAGAAAAATGCCTTTAGTATAGTGTGGTAGTCCACAAATTGACCTTACTATATAGGTGGTAAAAAAACGGAAAAAAATGCCTTAGTATATGTGTAAGTCCACAAATTTGCCTTAGTATAGTATGTGGTAAAAACTGAAAAAGATAAAGAGCCTTAGTTAGTGTGGTGTTGAAAAAATCCTCAGTAATAGTGTGGGGGTGAAAATTTGCCCTTAGTATAATATGTGGTGCCAACATGTCGCTCAGTAATAGTGTGTAGTCCACAAAATGTTCCCCTTAGTATATGATGGTGGAAAAAACTGAAAAAAATGCTTAGTATAGTGGGGTGCTGGAAGTGGCCTTATATAGTAAGTGGTAAAAAAACTGAAAAAAAGCCTTAGTATAGGGGTGTGGTTGAAAAAAGCCTTAGTATAGTTGGTGGCGAAAATTTGCCTCAGTATAGTGTGTGGTTGAAAATTTGCCCCAGTATAGTAGTGTTGGGAAAGTGTTGGGTAAAAAACGAATTGTATAATGATAAACCGTACAGGGAAACCTAAAAATCCTGTGAGATAATTCAGCTTCGTAGGTAAAAGTCCGAAACAATTTGAGAGTGTAGATCGCACTTTGATCTGAACTGTGTGGTTGAAAAGTTTCCTCGTATGAGTGTGTGGTTGAAAATTTGACTCAGTATAAGTGTGTGGTTGAAATTTTGCCGTATGGTCATAGTGTGTGGTACAAAACTGAACAAAAGGCTTAGTGATAGTGGGTGTCCACAGATAATTTGCCTTAAGTATAGTATGTGGTGCAAAAATTTGCTCAATTGCCTAGTAGAGTAATGTTGGTAAAAACTGAAAAAAAATGCCTTAGTGTAGTAGTGGGTTTGAAAAAATGGCCTTAGTAAGTTTGGTTTAAATTTGGCCTCAGTATGTGTGGTGCTTGAAAATTTTTCCCTCAGTCATATAGTGTGTAGTCCACAATTTCACTTAGGATGACTGATGTGGTAAAAAACTGAAAAAAATGCCTTAGTATGTGTTGGTATAAAAAATGAAAAATGTGCCTTAGTATAGTATGTAGTTGAAAATTTGCCTTAGTATAGTGGTGGGTGAAAATTTGCCTAGTATAGTTGTGGGTGGTAAAAGTTTGCCTTAAGTATATCGGTGTGGTAAAAACTGACAAATGCCGTTATTTAGTGTGTGGTAAACTGAAAACAAATGAGCCTTAGTAATAGTATGAGGTAAGAAAAAAAGGAAAAAAATGGCCAAGCGGTAGGCTATAGGTGTAGTCCACGTAAGTTGCCTGTAGTATGTAATGTGGTGCAAAATTTGCCTCAGTATATGTGTGGCTGGTAAAACTGGAAAAAAATCCTTACTAAATGTGTGTACGATCCACAAACTTGTGCCTAGTATAGTATGTGGGAAAAAACTGGAAAAAAAGCCTTAGTATAGTGTGGTGTGGTTGAAAAAATGCCTTAGTAGAGTGTGGTTGAAATTGCTACTAGTATAGTGTGGAGTGCTCCCAATTTGCTAGGTTAGTGGTAAACCCCTGAACACTGAATGCCTTAGAGAGTGTGGTTGGGTTGAAAAAATGCCTGCAGGTATATAGTGTGTGGTTGAAATTGGCCTTAGTATAGTCTGTGGTGCCACATTTTCCTCGTCTAAAGTGGTAGTAACCTTCACCTTAGCCGGGAGATGTCCCCATGCACCTCTAGTCTAGTGTCTAGCCCGTTGTGGTGAAAACACTGAAAAAATGGCTAGCTTAGGATTGCTGAATGTGCTTGTAGTATGGAAAAACTGAAAATGCCTTAGTTCGTGTAACAAATCTAGTCATAGTGGTGTTGAAGATTGGCCTCAGTATGTTTGGGGTGATGCCAATTTGCCTCGTACTAGTGTGTGGTTGAATTTGGGCCTTAGTATGTAAGTGGTAAAAAAAACTGAAAAAAAAGCTTAGTGTAGGTATATGGTCATGGGAAACATCCTTAGTATAGTGTGTGGTTTGAACATTTATGCCTCACGTAAATGTGGTGTGACAATTATGCCTTAGTATAATGTGTGGTTAAAATTTCCTTAATGGATAGTGTGTGAAAAAACTGAAAAAAATGCCTTATAGTATAGTGTGTGCGTGAAAAATTTGGCCTCAGTATAGTGTGTGCTTGAAAAGTTGGCCCCAGTATAGGGTGTGGTTTTGAAAATTTGCCCAGTATAGTGTGTGGTTGAAAGTGGTGTGGTAAAAACTGAAAAAAATAAGGCCTTAGTAGAGGGTGTAGGTCCGCACAAAGTTTACCTACTATAGTAGTGGTAAAAAACTGAAAAAAATGTCTTAAGTATAGTATGTGGTGAAAATTGCGTCAGTAATAGGTGTGTGGAAAATTTCCTTAGTATAGTATGGGGAAAACAAACGGAAAACAAGTGCCTAGTATAGTGGTGGGTAAAAAACTGAAAAAAATGCCTTAGTATAGTGTGTAGTCCAAAATTTCCTTAGTATAGTATGTGGTAAAAAACGAAAAAAATGCCTTAGTATAGTGTGTCGTTGAAAAAATGTCTTAGTATAGTGTGTAGTCACAAATTTACCTACTATAAGTATGTGGTAAAAACTGAAAAAAAAAATAAAATGCCTTAGTATAGTGGTGTGTCCACATTTGCATTACTATACTGTTGGGTTGAAAATTTTCCTCAGTATAGTGGTGTGGTTAGAAAATTTGCCTCATTCTGGTGTTGGTTGTAACAATTTGCCTTGGTATAGTAGTGGTGGTCCAAACTGCAACAACAAATGGCCTCGTAGGTGTGTCAGTCCCCACAATTATTGCCTTGTCTACTGTATGGTGGGCAAAAATTTGCCTTCATGTATAGTATGTGGAAAAAACCTGAAGAAATGCCGTAGTGTAGTAATGTTGGTTGAGAAAAATGCCTTAGTATAGGGTGTGGTTGACAAATTATGGGCCTCAGTATACGTGTGTGCTTGAAAATTTTCCTCAGTATGAGTGTGTATAGTCCACAATTTCCGCTTAGTAAAGCTATGTGGTAAAAACGGAAAAAAATGCCTTAGTATAAGTGTGTGGTGGTAAAAAAATGAAAAAAATAGAAAATGCCTTAGTATAGTATGTAGTTGAAAATTGCCTTAGTATAGTGTGTGGTTTGAAAAGTTGCCTTATATAAGTGGTGTGGTTGGAAGTTGCCTTAAATAGTTGGCTAGTATGTTTAAACTGAAAAAAATGCCTTATTATAGTGTGTGGTAAAAAACTGAAAAAAATGAGCCTGAGTATAGTTGAGGTAAAAAAGAAGAAAAAAATCGCTTACTATAGTGTTGTAGTCCACGAAGTTGGCCTTATATAGTATGTGTGGTGGGGGCAAAAATTTGTCCTCAGTATAGTGTGTGGGAAAAATGAAAAAATCCTTTACTATAGTGTGGTAGTCCACAAATTTGCCAGTTATATAGTAATGGTGGTAAAAAAAAAAACTGGAAAAAAAAAGGCCTGTAGTGAGGTAGTGTGTGTGAAAAACATGGCCTTAGTATAGTGTGAGAGTCCCACAATTTGCCTTGTATGTATGTGTAAAAACTGAAGGTTGTTAAAAACTGAAAAAATGCCTTAGTATGTGTGTGGTGAAAAAATGGCCTTAGTAAGTGTGTGGTTGAAAAATTTGGCCGTAGTATAGTGTGTAGTCACACAAAAAAATTTGCCTTGGTAGTGTGGTAAAAAACACGCAAAAAATTTAGTATAGTGGTGTGGTTGAAAAAATGCCTCCAGTATAGTGTGGTGGTTGAAAATTTTGCCTTGTATAGTATGTGGATCCAAACATTTCTCCTCAGTATAGTGTTATCCACAAGATTTCCCTTAGTATAGGATGTGGTAAAAAACTGAAAAAAAACATGAAAAAAATGCTTAGTATAGTGTGTGCTTGAAAATTTTTGGCCTTAGGTATAGTAGTGTGGTAACAAACTTAAAAAAGGTGTCAAACAAAAAAGATGCCTTAGTAGATGATGTGGATTGAAAAAATGCCTTAGTATATGGTGTGGTTAAAATTGCCTCATATAGTTTTGTGGTTGAAAATTGCCTCAGTATAGGTGGTGGTAAAATTTGCCTTAGTATAGTATGTGGTTACATAACCAACGCCCCCAAAAATTGCCTTAGTGTAGCTACTATGGTTGACACTGCCTTAGTAATATCGGTGGTGGAATATTTGCTGGCCTGCAAGTATAGTGTGGGTTGAAGTTGCCTTAAGTATATAGGTGGTGGTTTGGGTTGAACCATTATGCCTTGTAGAGTGTTGGTTGAGAAATTTGGCCTTAGTTAAGTGTGTGGAGGTAAAAAACTGAAAAAAATGCCTTATTATATGTGGTGGTAAAAAACGGAAAAAATTAGCCTTAGGTATAGTGTGTGCTTGAAAATTTGCTGCAGTATAGTGTGGCGTGAAAATTTGCCCCAGTATGTGTGTGTTGAAATTTGCCCCAGTATAGTGTGTGGTTGAAAGTGTGTGGTAAAAAACTGAAAAAAATGCTGAGTATAGGTGTAGTCCAACAAATTTTGCCTTAATATTAATGTGGTGGCAAAATATTTGGGGCCTCAGTATAGGTTTGTGGTTGAAAATTGCCTCAGATAGTGTGTGGTTGAAAATTTGCGTTAGTATAGTATGTGGTGGCCAAAATGTTTCCTCAGTATAGTGTGTAGTCCACAATTTTCCTTAGTACTAGTATGTGGTAAAAACTGAGAAAAAATGCCTTAGTAAGTTAAGTGTAGTTGAAAATGTTGCCTCAGTAATAGTGTGTGGTTGTTTGAAAATTTTGGCCGTCAGTATCAAGTGTGTGGTGGCAAATTTCTTCCTCAGTATAGTGTGTGGTAAAAACTGAAAAAAATTGCCGTTAGGTATAGGTATGAGGTAAAAAAAGGAAAAAAAATTGCCCTTAGAATAAGTGTGTATCCAGAATTTGGCCGTAGTATAGTTGTGGTGGCATTCAAAAAAATTTGCCTCATATAGTGTGTGGTAAAAAACGAAAAAAAGTCCCTTAGTATAAGTGTGTTTAAGTCCACAAATTTTGCCTTAGTATAGTTGATTGGAAAAACTGAAAAAAAAATGCCTTAGTATAGTGTGTGGTAAAAAAACTGAAAAAAATGCCTTAGTAGATAGTGTGGGAAAAAAAGAAAAAAATGCCTTAGTATGTGTGTGGTTGAAAAGTTTGCCTCAGTATATAGAGGTGTGTGGGTGAAATTTGCCTTACGTAAGTATGTGGTGGCCAAAATTTTCCTGGTTATAGTGTGTAGTCCACAAAATTATCCCTTAGAGTATGTATGTGGTAAAAAACTGGAAAAAAAATGCCTTAGTATAGTTGTAGTTTGAAAATTTGGCCTTCAGTAGAGTGTGTGGTTGAAAATTTTGCCTCAGTATAGTGTGGGTTTGGCCAAAATTTCTCGAGTATAGTGTGTGGTAAAAAACTGAAAAAATGCCTTAGTATAGTATGAGGTAAAAAAAAGGAAAAAAATGCCTTACTATAGTGTGTAGTCCTCAGAATTGCCGGAATTAAGTATGTGGTGGGCAAAAAATTGCGCTCAGGATAGTGTTGGTAAAAAACTGAAAAAAAATCCCTTAGTAATAGTGTGTAGAGTCCACAAATTTGCCTTATATAGTATGGTAAAAAAAAAACGGAAAAAAAAATGCAAATTACGTATAGTGTGTGGTAAAAAATGACAAAAAATGCCTTGTACTAGTGTGTGGTAAAAAAATGCAAAAAATCCTTAGTATAGTTGTGGGTTGAAAATTTGCCTCAGTATAGTGTTTTGAGTATGCAAATTTGCCTTGTCGTCGTCGTATGTGGTGCCCACATTTGCTCCTCCGTATCAGTTGTGTCCGGACAAATTTCCGCTTCAGTATGATATGTGGTAAACCAAACAAAATGAAAACCTGCCTTAGTATCTGTATGTCGTTGAAACTTTGTCCTCCTAGTGTTGGTGGTTGAAAATTTGCCTCGTAAGTGTGTGTGCCAAATTTTCCTCAGTAAAAGTGGTGGTAAAAAACTGAAAAAAATGCCTTAGTATAGTAATGAGGGTAAAAAAAGGAAAAAAACTGCCTTACTATAGTGTGTTAGTGGAGTCACGAATTGGCCGTATAAAGTTAGTGTGGTGCAAAATTTCCTCAGTATAGTGGTGGTATACAAACTGGAAAAAAACTCCTAGTATAGTGTGTAGTCGACAAATTTGCCTTAGTATAGTATGTGGTAAAAAACTGAAAAAAAATCCTTAGTATATGTGTGGTGGTTTGAAAAAAAATGGCGCTTAGTAAAGTGTGTCGTCCACAAATTTATGCCTTAGTAGAGTATGTGGTACAAGAACTGAAAAAAATGCCTTAGTATAGTGTGTGGGTTGAAAAAATATGCTCAGTATAGTGTGTGGTTGAAAATTTGGCCTTGTAATAGTATGTGGGCCAACATTTTTTCCTCAGTATAGTGGTAAGTCACACAAATGGTTTTCCCCCTTAGTATAGTAATGGTGGTAAAAAAACGGAAAAAATGCCTTATATAGAGTGGTGCTTGAAATTGTGCGCTTAGTATAGTATGGTGGTAAAAACTGAAAAAAAATGGCCTTAGTAGTAGTGTGTGGTTGAACAAAATGCCCTTAGTATAGTGGTGGTGGTTGAAAATTTGCCCTCAGTATAGTGTGTGGTTGAAAATTTTGCCTGCAGTAGAGTGTGATGGTTGAAAATTTTGCCTTGTATAGTAATGTGGTCAAAAACTGCACAAAAATGGCTTAGTAAGTATGGTGGTTGAAAACATGCCTTAAGTAATAGAAGTGTGGTGGTTGATGCCTTGATAATTAGTGCGTCATATAATTTGTGGTGAATCCTCAGTAGTAGTGTGGGTGGTTGAAAATTGTGCCCCAGTATAAGTGTGTGGTGAAAGTGTGTGGTAAAAAACGAAATAAATGCTTAGTATAGAGTGTGTCTTCCAAAATTGTTCCTTACTACTATATTGTGGTAAACAAACTGACAAAAAAAAGGCCTTAGTATAAGTATGTGGGTAGTCCACGAATTGCAATTACTATACTGTGTGGTGAAAAATTTTCTCTCAGTAGAGTGGGAGTGTTGAAAATTTGCCAGTATAGTGTGTGGTGTGAAAATGCCTTGGTAAGAGTGTGTGGTAAAAAACTGAAAAAAAAATGCCTTATAAGTGTGTATCGCACATTTGCCTTAGTATAAGTATTGGTGGCAAAAATTTGGCTCAGTAAGTATGGGTAAAAAACGGAAAAAAAATGCCTTAAGATAGGTATGGGTTAGTGTGGTTGAAAAAATGGCCTTAGTGAAGTGTGTGTGGTTGAAAATTGCCTCAGTTAGTGTGTGCTGTGAAAATTTGGTCTCTCATATGATAGGTGTAGTCCAGCAAATTTCCGCTTGTATAACTATGTGGTAAAAAACTAGAAAAAATGCCTTAGTAGAGTGTGTGGTAAAATAAAAAAATGAAAAAAATGCCTTGTAGAGTTGTAGTTGAAAATTTGCCGTAGTTTTGAATGTGCCGAGTTCGTGTGGTTTAAAATTTGCCAGTATAGTGTGTGGTAATGCATGCCTGAAAAACCTGCCGTTGTGAAACCTGCCCTGCCACTCAGTGTGTGGGAAAAAACTAAAAAATGCCTTAGTATAGTATGAGGTAAAAAAAGGGAAAACAAAAAAAATCCTTACGTATAGTGGTTGCCGTCACGAATTGCCTTAGTTATAGTGTGTGTGTCAAAAATTGCTCAGTATAGTGTGTGGTAAAAAACTGAAAAAAATCCTTTACTATAGTGTGTAGTCCACAAATTTGCCTTAGGTATAGTAATTGTGGTAAAAAATGAAAAAAAATGCCCTTAGTATAAGTGTGTGGTGAGAAACATGCCTAGTATAGGGTGTAGTCTCACAAATTTGCCTTAGTATAGTATGTGGTAAAAAACTGAAACAAAATGCTTGTATAGTGTGTGGTTGAAAAATGCATTAGTATAGTGTGTGTAGGTAAAACGTGCCTTAGTATATGGGTAGGTCGCACAAATTATGCCTTAGTATGTGGTAAAAAAAACTGCAAAAAAACGGCTTAGTAAGTGTGTGGTGAAAATGCCTCAGTATACGTGTTGGTTGAAAATTTGCCTTAGTATAGTATGTGGTGCCAACATTTTCCTCAGTATAGTGTGTAGTCACACAATTTCCCTTATATAGTATGTGGTAAAAACGAAAAAAAAAACTAAAAATGCCTTAGTATAGTGTGTGCTTGAGAAGTTTGCCTTAGTAAATAGTGAGGGTGGTAAACCAAACTGAAAACCCATGGCACTAGATAGTGTTGGTTGCAACTGCTTCGTGTAGTGTAACTTAAAGTGTTGTGGTTGATTATCAATTTGGCCTCAGTATAGTGTGTGGTTGAACATTTTAGTTGTGATTGCTCGTATAGATGGTCAAAAACTGCAAAAAAAATGCCTTAGTTGTAGTATATGGTTGAACAAATGCCTTAGTAATAGGGTGTGTTGAAAATTTGACTCAGTACGAGTGTGTGGTTGAAAATTTGCCTTAGTATATAGTGTGGTTGGTTGAACAATTTGGCCTTAGTATAGTGGTGTGTTGACAATTTGCCTTGTATGTGATGTGGAGAAAAACTGAAAAAATGGCCTTAGTAATTGTGTGTGGTAAAAACTAAAAACAAAATGAGCCTTAGGTAAGTGTGTGGCTTGAAAATTGCTCAGAGATGTGTGGCTGAAAAATTTGCCCGCAAGTAATGTGGTGGTTGAAAATTGCCCCATTATAGTGTGTTTGGTTAAGACTGTTGGTAAAAACTGAAAAATGGCCTTAGTACGAAGTGTGTAGATCCACCAATTTGCCTTCGTATACTAGTTGGTGCCAAAATTTGCCTCAGTATAGTTGTGGTTGGAAAATTTGCCTCAGTATAAGTGGTGTGGTGGAAAATTTGGGGCCTTAGTATAAGGGTGTGGTGCCAAAATTTTCCTCAGTATAGTGTGTAGTCCACAATTCCCGTAGTATAGTAATGTGTAAAAACCCGAAAACACATGCCTTAGTATAGTAAATTATTTGACCTGTTGCTTAAAATTTTCCTCAGTAAGATTGTGTTGAGTTGGAAAATTTGCCTGCAGTATAGTGGTGTGGTGGCCAATTTTCCTCAGTATACGTGTGTGGGTAAAAAACTGAAAAAAATGCCTTAGTATAGTGTGAGGTAAAAAAAGGAAAAAAAATGCCTTACAATAGTGTGTAGTCCCGATTTGGCCGTAGTATAGTATTGTGGTGGGCAAAAATTTCCTCATATATGTGTGGGGTAACAACTGAAAAAAATCCCTTAGGTATAAGTGTGTAGTCCCACAAATTTGCCTTAGTATAGTATGGTGGTAAAAAACTGAAAAAAAAAAAATGCCCTAGGAATTAGGTGTGGTAAAAAAATGAAAAAAATGCCTTAGTATAGTGTGTGTAAAAAATGAAAAAAATGCTTAAGTCATAGTGTGTGGGATTGAGGAAAATTTTGGCCTCAGTATCAGTGTGTGGTTGAAAAATTTGGCCTTAGTAATATGTGGTGGCCAAAATTTTCCTCGTAGTAGTGTGTAGTCCACAATTTCCGGTTAGTCATAGTATGGGGTAAAAAAACTGAAAAACATCCTTACGTAAGCAAAAAAAAGTAAAATGTATTGAAAATTTGGCCTCAGTATAGTAGGTGTTTGGTTATAATTGCCTCTTATAAAGGTGTGTGGTGCCCAAAAATTTTGCCTCATATAGTGTTGTTGTAAAAAACTGAAAAAAATGCCTTATTAAGTGGAGGTAAAGAAACGAAAAAAAATTCCTTACTATATTCTAGGTGTTTAGGTCCCGAATGTTTGCCGTAGTATAGTATGTGGTGCAAAATTTGCTCAGTATAAGTGTGTGGTAAAAACTGAAAAAATCCCTTAGTATAGGTGTTAGTCCGCAATTTGCTTAGTATAGTATGTGGTAAAAAAACGTTGAAAAAAAAAAGAAAGCCTTAGGATAGTTGTGGTTGAAAAAATGCGAAAAAATGCCTTAGTATAGTTGTAGTCCACAAATTGCCTTATATAGTATGTGGTCAAAAACTGCAAGCTCAAAAAATGCCTTAAGTAGAGGTGTGTTGAAAATACCTCAGTATAGTGTGTGGTGAGACAATTTGGGCCTTAGTCATAGTATGTGTGCACCACATTTCCTCATATAGTGTGTATCCACAAATTTTCCCTTAGTATAGTAATGTGGTAAAAAACTGAAAAAAAATGCCTTAGTATAGTGGTGGGCTTGAAAGGATTTGATTGGCGCTTAGTAGAGTATGTGGTAAAAAACTGAAAAAATGCCTTAGTATAGTGTGGTGGTTGAAAAAAAATGGCCTTAGTATAGTGTTTGGTGAAAAGTTGCTCGTAATAAAGGTGTGGTTGAAAATTTGCTGCAGTATAGTGTGTGTTGAAAATTGGCCTTAGTATAGAGGTGGTAAAAAACGAAAAAAAGCACTTAGTAATAGTATGTGTGTGAAAAATGCCTTAGTAATGTGTGTGGTTGAAAAGTTTGCCTCAGTATAAGTGTGGTGGTTGAAAAATTGGCCTAGTATAAGTGTGTGGTTAAAATGTGGCCCCAGTATATGTTGGTTGAAGTGTTTGGTAAAAACTGAAGATAAAATGCCTGTAGTATGTTGGTAGTCCACAACATTTACCTTCCGATAGTATGTGGTCCACCCAAAAACGCACAAATAGCAAAAAATGCCTTATAGTAAGTGGGTGTCCCACGAATTTGGCATTACTAAACTGTAGGTTGAAATTTTTTCCTCAGTAGAGTGTTGGGTATTGACAATTTGGCCATCAGTACTGTGTGGGTTGCAATTTGCCCTTAGCTCATGATGTTGGTAAAAACACTGAAAACATGCCTTAGTAGGTCATCGTAGTAAAGGAGCCACCACATGGCCCGTTACTCTGTGTGTCGTCCCACGATTTGCCTTGGCTATGTCATGGTGGGCACAAATTTGGCCTCGTATCGGGGTGTGGTAAAAAACAGAAAAACTCCTTTCGATAGTGTGTACGTCAGCCCATTTTGCCTTAGGATCAGTATGTGGTTGAAAAAATGCCTTAGTATAGGTGGTGGAGGAAAAATTGCCTTAGTATAGTGTGTAGTCCACAAATTTGGCCTTAGGTTGTGGAAAAACTGAAAAATGCCTTTAAGTATAGAAAATGTTGGTTGAAAAAATGCCTCAGTATAGTGTGTGGTTGAAAATTTGCCTTAGTATAGTATGTGGTGCCAACATTTTCCTCAGTATAGTGTGTAGTCCACAATTTCCGGCTTAGATAAGTGTGTAAAAACTGAAAAAAAACGAAAATGCCTTATTAAGGGTGTGCTTGAAAATTGCCTCAGTATAGTATGTGGTAAAAAACTGAAAAAAAATGCCTTAGTATAGTGTGTGGTTGAAAAAATGCCTTGAGAAGTGTGTGGGTGAAAATTTTGCCTCGTATAGTGTTTGGTTGAAAATTGCCTAGGTATAGTGGTGTGGTTAAAAATTTGCCTTAGTAAGTGTGTGGTAAAAAACTGAAAAAAATGCCCTTATTATAGTGTGTGGTAAAAAACTGAAAAAAATGCCTTAGTATAGTGTGTGCTTGAAAATTTGCCTCAGTATAGTGTGTGCTTGAAAATTTGCCCCATATATAGTGTGTGGTTGAAAATTTTGTGCCCAGTATAGGTGTGGTTGAAAGTGTGGGTAAAAAACTGAAAAAATGGCCTAGTATCGGTGTAGTCCACAAAATTTGCCTTAGTCTAGTATGTGTGCAAAAATTTGCCTCGTATAGTATGTGTGTAAACCATGGAAAAAAATGCCTAGTATAGTGTGTTAGTCCACGATTTGATTACTATACTGTTTGGTTGAAAAAATTTCCTCAGTACAGTGTGTGCTTGAAAATTTGCCTCAGTATAGTGTGTGGTAAAAAACTGAAAAAAATGCCTTAGTATAGTGTGTAGTCCACAAATTTCCCTTAGTATGTGGTGAAAATACAGTGCTGCTTGAAAGTTTGTGAACCCTCCAAACATGATCGGGTTTTGTGCAAAAAAAAAAAAAAATAGAATAACCTAATCACATGTACATCCAAAACCCAATTTGTGAAGTAGACCTCCAAATGATGGACAAACAAAAAGGATAAAAGGATATATTGTCATTATTTATTGAACAAAAGGGGTTAATCACACAAAAACTGGAAATTTGACCTGTGCATAAGTATGTGAACCCTTTTATTTATTAGCTTATGGCACCTCCAGCCATTACATCAACCAAACGTCTTCTGTAACCACTGACCAGTCTCTCACATCTGTCTTTGGGGATTTTTGCCCACTCCTCCTTGCCGTCCACTTCCTGGCGGAGTTGTGGTCACGTTGAATGCCCTCCAATTGTAGATGATTTGTCTTACAGTGGATGGATGGAGTTGGAATCTCTTGGAGATGGTCTTATAGCCTTCCCCAGACTGGTGGGCATTCACCAGATATCACTCAGATATCGCCTTTCCTCTTGACATTGTGTGACTCCTTGGCACCACAGTGATTTGTATAATTTGATTGGTCTGCTTAACTGATTAATTAAGCACCCAAATGTGTTTCACCTGAATCTGTTACTCACTGGACTTTACCAATGCAGCAGGGGGTTCACTTACTTTTGCACATACAATAATTCAATCTTTCATGTAATTTTTTGGCTACTTACAAAATTCCCTCTAAAAAAAATATATGCAATTGATCAACATACATCTGACATTTAATTTATAAAAAGCAGGTGATGTAAAAATAAGAAAATTATGGTAAAACAACAGAAAACTCTGAACAGCTCAAGGGGTTCACAAACTTTCAAGCGGCACTGTATGCCTTAGTATGTGGTGAAAGTATTCCTTAGTATATATGTTGTCAAAATATGCTTTAGTATAATATGGATCTAATTTGAACCAGCACTTCCTTCAGTACATTTATCAATGCTGGTTATCTCAGAGTGAATGCAACCACAGGGGGGCACAATCCAGTGTCTTCGTGGTAAATGTCCCAGTAAATGCAGAGGGTTGGGAAACACAAGCATTCTTTGTTTTAGATTTCTGCTTGTCATTCTGCAAAACACAAACCGGCTCTGTATTTCTGTGTGTAAAAGCACAAAGAAGCTGTTTTCATACCAGTCACTCAGGGGGGAGAACTCAGCATTAATATTTCCAAAAATTCAGATTGCCCAAAAAAAGAATTAAAAAGAGAATACACAGATGCTCCTTGTTTGGGACCCTGGTTCTCATTTTCTCTCTCACCCAGGAAAAGCAATGACTTCACAGAGCAAGTTCTGTCAAACAGCCACAGAAAAAGTCACTTTCTAGCTCAACACTTTGACTTTGTTGACAAAGGTTGTCAAATGATTTGTCCACAGATGCACAGAAAACAGAATCAACATAACTTTTTTTCTATAAACATTCTAAATATTCCTCCTACATATTACACTACCTGCTTTGTTAAAAATACACACCACTGGAAACCTCTCACAAAGTAGCTGATTAAAATATAAGTTAAACAAATTAAGGGTTTTAAATGATGCAGCGTAGCTCTTTCTTAGAGCTCTTGACGTTCCCTAATTAAAAACCTAGCAGGAAAAATTGCATCTTTAAATATCACTGCCTGGAAGCTCAGCTGGACCTTTGTTATCTGACCTAATTTACAAAGGGAATATTAAACATGTTTCCATCTCGAGGTTCCTCTTATTTTTAACCCATACCATCAGATTTAGTGTCAGTGTCCCATTCTCACAACTGAACTGTAGCAGCAGATGTAGGTAACATGTCTCACAATCAGCATGAATGCAGTGTGTTTTTGCTTGCTGTATCTTATGTTGTCTTGCCTTTTTTGCTCTCTGGTTCTGTTATCAAATAACTGCAGGTGACTCAATAGAGGTTATTTGGCAACAGTATTTCTCCAGATCACAGACAGATAGTTTGCACCTCCAAGAAACACCAGAAGTACTGACTCAATTTACAACAGAAGGATGCCAAAATGAAAAATCCACTACCTGGATACAATTGCACTTTTAACAAAAAACAACACAAACATTTGACCCTGCCAGAACTGTCATACACAATGCTAAGATTTTAAAGAAGGGGAACACGCAAGAAAAGCAATCAAACTGCACCTGAAACTCTATTATTATCACAGCCTGGCTATTCAAGAAACACAATCATAAATTAAAGGTTTCTGGAGTGGAAAAATGGCATTTGATCAACAGCACCACTGCAGATCAGAAAGGCCAGGATGCAAAAGAGACACACAGACTATAGCCTACAAACCAGGACACCCAAGGAGAACCACTCCACCTCAGGCTGCTATCCCCATCTGCCCTCTCCCGTTGACAAGGCCAAAGCCTGTGGTCATCAGTCTCCTGTCTACATGTGTGTATGTGAAACAGAAAGAGAGAAAAGGCCAAGAGAAATGGCATTACAGATTCACCACTGGTCCATCTTTCCTGGTCCCAGTCCCTTTGGACTGTGCTGTGGTACTGACTAGCTTGCTAACTGGCTGCTAGAGCTGACATGACATGTTTCCCCAACAGACTGTGCCCCCCCTCCTCTCCACCCTGGATCAAATCAAACCATTGGGCTGATGCAGTATGATTGGAGCTCTGGTACTGTCTAATAGCCCAGAGACTGAGCCTGACGCATACTGTTGTCTCTATCACACTGCCTGATTCACCGGAACAATTCCTCATATGCAAGCAAACCAGGGATGAGAGTAGGTGGCAGCACAGCACTATGGATATGATAATACAGGTTATGCATCAGCAGTGGTGGTGTTAATAGTCCTTAGATCCTTGAGTAAAAACAACACAACATAATATACATGTGAAGGTCCTGCATGTAAACAAAAGTATGATCAACAAAATGTAGTTTATGTATCAATAAAGGCTCATTTGATGGTGCTGTACGATACATACAACCATATTATACTAAAGGTTAACTATGACTGACATATTAATGTGTAAAGACCTTAACTGTTGTTATTTAGTTCACAAATTTCAACTATTCTAAACGCTGTTGGACAGTTTAGTCTATAAACAGAGGCGGGAGGAGACAAGATGGTATTTTAACACCATTTTTCAGAAATCTTCAATGATGCAGTATATGAGTCGAAAAATCGTCTTATTTGACTGAAAGGCAAAAATAACAGGTGCATTTTTAAACTACTCATCCTGTAATGTACGACACTTCAGTTTTACATATGAATTATCATATAAAGTAAAAGAACAATCTGCATCTTTAATGCTAATTCAGGGTCTCTACAAGTATATACAAATTCAATTTAAGACTTTTTAGGACCTACTTAATACCACTTTCAATAAAATTTAAGACCAAGCTTATAATGGAAATACAGGCTACCTAAAGGAAATATACTCTTTCCAAGTAAACACACTGACATCAGTTCAAAATTAACAGGAACGCAAGCGTTTAAGAATATTGTCTAAATATTTAATGTGAAAGGAGAACACAAAAATGTAATTTCTGACCTGAATGATATTACAATAATCTCAGAACATTCATATTTTTTTCCTATGAAGGAAAAAACTCACTAGACATATATGATTAATCCTAATGAACAAAAGTGTTTTTTCATTTGTTTTCTTGTGTGTTACTCTATTTTATTTTACTCTCCAGTTCCTATTGTTTTGTCAGAGGTTTGGACTGTAGATTTCCCTTTCCCCTACAGGCTCCTCTCTGAGCTCTTTGTAAATAAACTGCTTCTAATGCATGAGTGAACACAAGTCTCACGTGCTTCACGTGAGACACTGTGCACTGCAGACGCCACGGTATGGACGAGCAGTTGCACCGGCAGTGCAGCATGTGTGGCACATAACACACATCTGAAAAATGCAGGTGAAATGTTGGTCTGACGGCGTAAAATAGTTATTAACTTATATTGTGAAACGGCGTTTCACCTCAACGAGAATTATCACTGCATTAAAAAAATGAATAAAATGCTGTGCCACCAGACCTCGTCACACCCCTATTGATAAAACAATCCTGATCGCATAAAGACATATATGACATATCTGGTTTGGTGCTACATTTAAGTGTCTATCAGCAAACTGTTTGGTTTTTCAGCCAATAACTTCACTGCTTTCCTTCGCTCATCATAGTGTTGTTTTTGGCCACAGCAAGCAGTCGGTTTTAGCAAAAACAATGTAAAAATTCACTGTGGAATATGTGTCCAACACGAAAATAGCAGACATACAATTAGAGACCAACTGTTGAACATAGTGCAGCATTTAGCAGCTAAAGAGTCAGATATGTCCCTCAGGAGATGGTAAAGTCCAGAAACTGAAATAGAAAACAGCAAATGTTGGACTTACATTCTGATGGCCAGAACACAGTACAGTAAATCAATGCTAATGTTGCTCCTTAACTGCTGGACGTGTAAATAAAGTATTTCCTACAAGATGATATGAAGGCCAAAAAAAAAAAAAAAAAAAAAAAAAACTTACTGACTTAATATGAAAGAGCTTGTCTACTAAATATATTATATGTCAGAGAAAAATCTAATGATTTGTATGTGATTTTTATAAAATCACCAAAAACAAAAGTAATTAGTAACTAAAAAGAACAAATAATTACAACTGAGTACAACGTACTCTGCCTTTGAAATGTAGTGAAGTACAAGCATGACATGGAATAAATTCCTAAAGTTTTAAATGAGTGTATGTATTTACCACCACTGTGTTAATATAGCTCATTGTTGTTGCTCCCTCTCGTTTCAATCACAAACAAGTGATAGGTCAAAGCCTCTCCAAACTGCTCACCCTTGAGGCTTTCATCACTGTCAACATAACAGCATAAGAAGCCCAAACACAAACACATTCACCTCAGGCAGAGCCTCCCTACTGAGCTATCACTGCTACTGCCACAACAGCGCTGACCCTCAACAAGCTCCACTAAGTCTCTGGAGTTGCTCCCTTCTTCAGGTCTGTCACTGTCTCCTGCAGCCAGCACGAGTAGGTAACCCTCTGCTTCTCTCTAATAGTCTCCCTTGGTCTCTCACCGTCCTAATAAGAATCAATATCAGCTCTCTTAAAAGTCATCAAGCACAGAGGTAAAAAGGCTCAAGAGCATGAAATTGCAGATGGTAGAGGGTGTACTTATGCAACAATGTGGGCCTCAAATGGGTAGAGCCATCAAAGACAGAGCAGAGAGAGAGAGAGAGAGAGAAAGAGACTATAAAAGTTAATGTTTGCATAAGAGTGAAAGGAAAGAGCAAAGAGCAAAAACAAGAAAGAAAAATAAAACGGAGAAAGAGAATGGGTCAGGGGGAGCACGTCATGCTGCAGAGATGGGGTTCTTGAGTGTTTTCCCCTTTATGAATTCTGTATAACTGCACCTATGAAAAGCATAATGAGTCCAAGGCTTAGCTATCATCATTTTCAACTCTTCAAAGCAATAAACACACACAAAAAATAGAAGATAGGAAATACACGCCAACAAGGAGTGACTGTTTAAAATGATTGAACTACAGCACTCGCTCTGTTTTCGTTACCACATTCTGTCCTGGAAGCCAGGTAAGACCGTCTTCCCTGCATGCATGGGATGACCAATGTGAACAGAGTCTCAAGCATGAAGGACAAGATTGTGTCAGCCAAGGCAAAAGGCACACTACAACAGAGAGCATAGCTCAAGGACATGAATAGATTAAAAGTGATTGAAATCCCATTTGTGGCGTTTGGGGTCTTTTATGTCAGCTCTGTCTCTCTCTCATTCAGTGTCCCCAAAGTGAGCAGAGCCTGACTCTGAATAAACAAATAAGATTGCATTTGTGGAGACAAGCATCTCAGATTTGCATGGCAATAATATTAAACTCTGAGATTTGTTGTAATATGAAAAGCAATAAAGGTATGTGTGTGTGTGTGTGTTTGTGTGTATTGGTGTGTGGGGGGGGTTGATTGGAAGCAATATGACAATGTGGCAGGAAATGGGAAATTACAATCTGACGCACACAATGTGCACACACAAATATGGTTGTGTGCATGTGCTGATTTTCAGTTCCATATGGAACTTTGAATACTGTTAAACACTGTTAAGTAGTGTCTAGGTAGGGGGGAAACTGTGCTTGCCCAGTTTTTTTTAACAGAAGTATAATACACTGACTGACTCTAAATTGCCTTTAGGTGTGAATGTGTCTATTTCTCTGTCAGTCATGTGATACACTGCTGATCTGTTCAGGTTGCACCCCGCCTCTCACCCAATGTCAGCTGGGATTGACTCCAGCCCCCCTGCAACCCATGATCCACTAGGATAAGCAGTAGATAATGGATGGATAGTTAACACAGCTAAAGACGAAAACAATTTTTACATGTTATTTTGGTAATATATTTATTAAAAGCATTATTCTGTCTGGTCATGGCAGAGTGAGATACTGTTGGCTAGTTCAACAATACCATTTTTTCTAAGTTCATATTAAGCTATGTAGAATCTTTTTGCAAAGCGTGGTAGCCACATACAAGTAGTGAAATTAAAAAGCAAACAATTTGCTATTAATTACCAGTGCTTTAACGTGCAAAATGCACATACACAGAAATGTTGTTTTACATTAAAAAATGCTGTAGATGACAGCTGAAAATATGAGCTGTCTTGGGCCAAACTGTGGCTTGAACAATATCATATAATATAGAAATTAACAGAGACAGCAAATCAGCTCCATTCTCAAAATGACAATATAACGAATGGAAAACACAAGTATCATCAATGATTTAAATAACATCAAAGCAAAAGAGAAGAAAAAAAACCAACTAATGTATCTGCTAGTGGTGCACTTACACAAGTACTGTACTTAAGAACAATTCTGAGGTATTTGTACTTCACTCGAGGGTGTCGAGTACATCTTCTGCTACTACAGCTTTACTATATTTCAGAAGCAAATATTTTAATTTTTTTATTTAACATTAATTTTATAACTAGTGACTTGCAACTTTTCTGATTAATAATCCAAATTAAACGATGATCATAATGCCATCTATCCATCCATTATCTATAATATTCCTAACCAGGGTCACAGGGATCTGCTGGAGCCCATCCCAGGTCACCAGTCCATCACAAACTATGATCATAATACTTTCAGAAATTCATAAAACTACTCAGCAGCATGTAAAATCATTCAGGAAAAGCACCAGTACATTTAGTAATATTGATTCTGTGGTTACGGTGTGCCCCAAGACCTATAAACTATATAAATATGATTTTTAGTTTGTTTTTTTTTTTTGCCCAGCAGGTAGTTGCACAGCAAATCTCTGCAACTACCATCCACCTCTGCAGGTCTCTTAAAAATCCAGCCGATAAGCCTAAGCTCTCCTTGGAAAAAGGCTACCCTACACAAAATGCCACAGCGCACCACAGAGCCCATGTTGTGATAAATACCTTCTGATAATATCTGGATGCTGTGAAATTATGCAACAGCCATACAACTTATACTCCGCCAAAGAAGGCATGAGCAAGGACAACAAAGTGACTTCACAGAGCATTTGTCTATGAGATAAGATTTTTCTTTACTGGAGTAAAGCCCGTGTCTCGGAGCGAGGCACTCTGGTTAAAGGAAGAAAAGATATTTGGAGAAAGGTCAAACCTCCAATGTTACGTACAGCTCTGCCTGCCGCACAAACTGGCCCAAACCGCTGTCTATTTACGCCTGGTGCAAAGCCACCTCTTCAAACGGTCAGCGAGTAAAAACAGTCAGACACCGAGGATAGGGAGCTCCTCCAATCAGAGCCACAACTGTGAAAGCACAGTCGAATCACGGGAAAAAGAAGACATCCAAAGGTACAGTTCACTGCAGGGCTTTCCTAACAAACAGAGCTGTTTATTCTGCCTTCACCTGCACACATCACCTCTCCTGCCTCCCCTGTGACAGGGAACTGAAGAAGCAGGGAGTTGGAGATCAAGATGTCAGAAAAGATGCAAGAAATCCCAGTCACACCATCATTCAGCCCCATCCGAAAACTCAGATTTCTTCACATTCACTGAGCTGTCACGGAGGCAGAATTCGTGAAGAGAATATTGACTCAAGAAAAAAAAAAAAATCATCAAACTTATTCACTATTATATGTATGTGATGAAACTATAGCAACAACAAAGCCATGCTACACAAAGTACAATGTAAAAACTCATTTCTCTATAATGTAACATGTCACTGCCCAGTGAAAAACATGCATCTCCAGCATGTTTCTTCTCTTAAGCAACATAAACCATTAAAAACCCCATTAAGACATCTGAACAGTCCAGTGCAATGCGGGAAATAGGGTGTTGTTTTTTTTTGGAAATGCAAGACTTTCACTGGACAGTGACATTTACATTGTATGCACAAAGACTCATCTGCACCCAGCTGTTTTTAGAAAGGGGTAGGGAAGCACAAGATGTAGCCAAGTACCTGATCTCTGACGTTTCTGAGTGTTAAACAATGTAAGCTGACTTTAACCCTACAGAAACAGACAATATTCCACAAATAGTGTCTCTATGCCATGAAACGTAAGCCCATCTGTTAGTTGAGGATTTAGAAATCCTCCCTGCAGCTACTTTTCTAAAATGATTCAACTGTAAATTGGTTTGGTGCAGACTCGACAAACACCACGACGACAGCCCAGTGATCCACTTTGCTCCACACTGTAGGTTTATCCACCTTAAGCCCCTACTTACAAACAGCCAAACCCCAACTCTCAGGGAGCAGCACCATGATTCAACGCTTGGATATGGCTTAATTTTACATTTTATTTTCAGTACATTCTTCTATACCTACAGTACCTAAAAGACTCAGAGATACAAACATAAAAAATGTGCTTATGTGCCAGTATTTGCCACTTTAGTAAGCTGATAAAAGTAAGCTATGAGGCGAGATCTTCCTGCCCCGTCCCCTCCTCTTACCGTCCACACAGGCAGGTCTGGCTCTTGTAGTTCCAGCGATCTGACCCTTCTTACAGGCGCAGCGGGCCGTCTGCCTGGCGATGGTCCGCCGTGGTTGGCTGCTGTCCCTGTCCAGCGTCACAATCTCACATGTCCCCGCTGCCAGCTGGCCTGGAAATAACATTGCACCACAGGATGCGAGGTCAGAGAGATAAAATCACAAACAGGGCAAAATAAGCTCGTCTCTCTTTTGTTAATGTAGCATTCAGTCACATGTCCAGTGATGCAGCTCTGGTATTTTTACTAATCCTTTGTAGTTCAAGTGAGAGGCCACAACATTACCAGGTTAGAGGGATCAGGGCACATTGGAATGACCAAGCCAAGTGTGTAGACACAGCTTAATTTTGGCCATTTCACTTCATTTTTGTATCTGGCTGATACTGGATTTATGAGGCCAATGCTGATATCAACATATGATTACAGTCTGTCAGCTGACAACAACATACATGTAACACAAACATCCTTTAGAGTCGGTTTTTTTTCTTTAATGCAACTGTTTGTTCACACCTGTGGCTCGTTTGCTTTGTTCTGAATCAGCGAGCTCCAAATCTAAGCGCCGTATAAACACTAATAATAATAAGAAGTTGTTTACCCGGAAAAACAAACTAGCTACACAAATTTGTTTGTTTGTTTCTCTGGCTAATGTTCACTAAACCAACAAAACGGAAAAACCCAACGCGCTTCTCTCTCTTCTTCTTTAGTTTTGGTTGGCAGCCGGGTGCAATGCTGCCCCCTCTGCTGGAGTCTGAACCACAGTTACGAGTCTTGTCCGGTTGCTGTGTCCATTACGTTCACACTGCAAACGAACCGCTACAGGGCCCGAAAAGAACAAAAATAAGAACAAAATTGGATAAAACAAGCGGGCCGAGACCACCTGACCACCTCTTCTTGGCGATCTCGGCCCGCTTGTTTTATTCAGCACCAGATCGCGATTGCCGTGTTCACATATGCCCAACCAAACCGGTCTTTGGGGTTAAACGCTCCCTGTTTCGGGAACAACTGCCCAGGTGTGAATATCTAATATGTTTAGGTTGGTGGTATTTCTCATTGGATCACTGTGTAGCTTACAGATGTGGTCCATCTGTGCAATAGTGAAGATTTTTTTGTTTTTATCTTCAGGTACCTAGTGTGTCCACAAGCTATTTCCCATTTAGGGCCACATCCTATCAGCACAACACTTTAAAGGTAATGTATCCATTAGCCATGAAGGAAATGCATGAATACTGATGAACACTGCAACTGCTGCCAAGCCCCAAACCCCCCCCCCCCCGCCCAAATCTTACAGACACGCACACAAAACCCATCACCCATGTATTCAATAAGGTGACCTTTGGCCTTGTTGCTGGGCCCTTGCTGCTTACAAATTAACCTTTGTCTGTGTGTGAAGGCCCCCGGGTGCCATCCTGGAGAGGCTTATCAGGGTCTAATTGTGATTGGCAAGAGGATGGAAGTTGTGATTAAATCTGGACTTGAGTCCCCACCATTTGGTTGGCTAGCTTAATGAACTCAGCTGCGAGGGGTCACACCTGAGCTAATGGTGATCTGTCATAGCCATCGACACACAAAACACCTCGGTGCATGCAGTACAATAAGAAGCTGGTTTAATAGGGTGTCTGTATATGTACTAAGACATAACCTTCTTTTATGTATCATAATGTACCTTATAGGACAAAAACAGTCATGCAGACAAAGATCACTAATATAAGCACTAGCTGACCTACACCTTGTTCCAGCTTCACAGACTTATTTATTAGTTAATTTCCTTGGTGATTTTTCTCTTTCTCTTCCTTTTCACTAGATTTTATATGCTTTAATCTTTTATTTCCAGTTTAGCATTTATAGAGGATCGTATATTTAGAAATACCATCGAGGCAGTGATGTCACAGTGCTGGCTGTGTTTCATTCAAGTGCAGGTTTGGACTGTCAAATGGTAGCTTCCATGTCAAGAGGGTATAAAAAAAAAAAAGTAAATGAGTCAATTAGTATTTGAAAAACAACTTATGAATCTTCTAGGCCTGTTTTTTTTTTTTTTTTTTTTTTAAATTTATGGACCTTAGCAGAGCAGGCCTACACCTATTAAATTTAAGAGTATAATTCCCATGTTTAAACCATACACCTTATTTATATATTTTTGGCTTCTACTATGTGTCTGACCCTCACACTCTGATAGGAGACAGACTCTAAAGAACTAAATGACCTCCCATTTTGTTTTTATGTCACATCTTGTCACTGTCCTGTAGTCGTCTATTTTTTGTGTCTTCTTTCATGTTAAAGTGTGTAAGAAAAAAAAAAAACCCGTGTTGATCTGTAAAAACTACTTTACTTAGAGAAAATGTGAGGTTTACAGTAAGATGTGTTCAACACTGGATGCTTCTGCTAAAACATGCATGCCACCAAAATCCAATCTTTGCTTGTCATTTGAGAACTACAATCCCCCAACACCACCACTCTGTCTTCTCTGGATGATACCAGATAACTTTTCAAGTCAGCTCCTGTGTGTTCCTGCATCCTAGCCTACACATCATCACTGCAGATCATCTGCTTGGTGCCTTCTCCCTGCTTCCTCTCTCTTTCAGTCTCTTTTCCTTTGCAAACTCTTTCATTGTAAGGTGAAAAGACTTGTCACTGTGGCGCTGAGGTACCACGTGTGAAGTCAACAACCTCAGACTGTGGCTGATTTGACGTTGTTCTTTCTTGAGTCAATGGAGCTCATTAATTGCCTACATTTCATCAAACAAGGCCCTTTGCTTTTACTGTCACAGCTGTAGCTGCCAGAAAACTGAATTATTTTCTTCTTCATTGTGTTGTCTTGTGATGTATATTGTATTTTATACAGCTGCAGTGACATCTTCATTGGTGTGATAAAGAATCTTCTAATTTTAAAACCAGTATAAAAATGGTTGTCACCTGCATCATGAAATATTTCAGTAGCACTGTATTTACTTCCTTTATGTAGGTCAGTGGGTGGTACGCATGGTGAGGACTACATATGCTATTTAAGCTTTCTAATCACTGTATCTTCCAAATGTGAAAACAAGGCAGCATAAAGTTTATCACGTTCATTGTTTTAATTAAGTGATTAAATCTGCACCGTTTGCTAATTAGCACTAAACATGGAGTACAAGGAGCCTGGGCTGATGGAAATGCCATTAGTTTTGTAGGACCGTGGTTAAAGAAGTGGACAAACTAAAATGTTGACCTGATAATGGTAATGGCCGATCACCTAAGTTATTCAAAGTCACCTTAAAGGGAATGTGAATGCCTACCACATTCCCTGGCAATACAGGCTATAGTTGTTAAAGCGTTCTAACAAAAACTACACATTTTAATTATGGTGGCAAACTCAAATTATCAGATGCACCAGGAAACCGTCATTACTGATACAGTACTTTCATGCTAAATCAGAAGATTCAAAGAAAAAAGTGAAAGCTGATGAAAAAACAGACAGTGAAATGTCTGTACCAGAGACATTTCATTAAAAGTTAAATATGTCAGTGTCATGGTTAAAGAAAGCTAGAGGAAAAGTCATTAGGACTCATCATCTGGTGAAAAACTATACAAACCCTCTACCAAAATCCATCCTATAGTTTTTGTGCTCTGTTACTCTGGACCAAACTGAAAGACCAATTGACCCACATTGCCTTTCCTAAAGTCAGACCAGCAGCATGGCTAAAAACCATGCAGTAAAATGTACTGTTGTTGTAACCCACAGGCATTAGTCTGCAGTCTCTCTCTGGTCCCTAGGCCGTGTGCTGTCTTATGCTGTGCATTTGTGGTGTGAATTTTAAGTATGTGCAGTTTCAGCTACAAGTATTCTAGCTGTTTGCAGTTTATCTAAATATTGTGTAAGAGAACTTGACAAGCTGGTCTCAGTCCCCCAGTAAAGCAGGAGTCGACATCATTCCTTCTTTTTGAAAACAAATTGCTCCGAGCGTCCTCGTGGCTCAGCCTCCAGAGTGCAGTGGCAGGGACACCAACACCACTGCCACTAGAAAAAAAAAAAACAGCAGAACTAAACAAACAAAGCAAAAAAGGAACTGAACCAAACTTCCCCAACACAATAAAAGTCTCCTTCTATTGGCCTGTAGGGATCTGTAGAAGAGGCTATAAAATATTACAGGTTTCATAGTGCCTGCTAGTAGGTATACATTTGGTCCACAAAACAACCAAAACTACAGCATTTTCACATTTAACAATTTTTACACATGCAAAGATGCAAGATGTTCGATCAGTTTGCAGTCATCTGGAGAGAGGACACACTAATCCCATTTCCTTAAATAGCTTCATGAATAGTGGGAAAAATGTAAAACTGGCAGGTGTTCACAGAAACAAATGCAAAGCCCAAACCAGCAGTACTATGATTTATCGTCACTCTTATCAGCTTCTGTTGTTGAGCAGTTGTCAGTTTGGCCAGCCAAATGGCTGATTAAAATGTATGTGTGGCCACCCTACAGTGAAATGAAAGCTCTGACTGTGGCAGAAGATGGATTCATGAGGCAGAGCATATGGCTTAATACAACATAATGTTATTGACATGCTCCTGTGCTTTATTATTTCTCCTCCCGCTCCTCGGTACACTGCAATTTCTCTGCCGTACACGGCCATTTTACAAATGTCTAGCACAGCTACAGTGTTGGAAAACATGACATTTTTCTCTTCTTCTCCTTGTATCTTTTGCCCAGATGTCAGAGAGGATGTTTTTTTACCAAGAGGATCTTTTTCCTTCCTACTTTAAAGTCATTCTTGTTTTTACTGCTCAAGAGAGCCAAAACAGCCAAAAGCTGCTTCTTAGGGGTCTCAATCTGCTGAATCTAATGCTTAGATATTTATAAATTGTGTGGTTTAGGCTTGGTAGGAGGAGTAGGTATTGCCTTTTTTTTTTTGTCCTTTGAAAATGTGCCGTGTGCTGGAGTCATGCTGGGACTGCATACTGTGCTACACAAGAAGCAGCTATTTCCGAGTGTCCTTCTAAATCCAACACAAAAATGCAGTCTGCCATGAAATTTACTGACGATACTGAAGTACACTCTGAGTTTATAATAAGCCGTCATTTTAACAGTAACACTAGTGGCAGCATAGAGGAGAAAGATGAGGGCTCCCATCCAAGAAAATAGCAGACATGTTTGCTGCTGGTAAGCCTGTGCCACAGCCCACAGGTCCTAAGCAACCAATTTAATGTAGTTTGCCTTGAGTGAAAATGATGTACTTGCTTTCATTTGATAATAGCTTGTGTAAGGTCATAACAGTGTTTAATAATAGGGACATACAAAACTGCTAACTGCATCTATTTCTCAGAAATATCTGTATTTGGATTTATACCAAAAGGGATCAGGGCTTATCTGTTGTTCGAAATATAATTTTTTTTACTGCTAATTCCTCCTAGGTATACTTCTAGCTGTATACAAAATATATTGTATTTATAGCTTAATATTTTAATTGTGTAACTAAAACAACCAAGTAATAAAACATCATAAAAATTTAAGCCTCATCTTTAAAGATAAAACAGTAAGTCTAAATACAAGACTGTTTATCTGCTAAAGGAATGGGTGGAAATGAATAATGGAAATATAGTGGGATGCTTTAACACTAGGAACATACAAATCACCACTGTACTTAATGGCAAAAGGCCCAGGAAGCTGTAGCCTAAAACTGTTTATGATAAAACACATGAAAACGCTAGAGACGATACTGGCCATAATAAGATCTGATCTCACTGCAAGGTTGTTCATACAATAGGAGGAGGTCCAAATAAAAATTAATTTAAAAAAATGAAGATATAGCTTTATTGCACTGTGCAGACAACAAACATTACTTTTTATTACAGAAAAAAAAGTTCAGATGTGACAAGCGTGAGCCAAGAGCTTAAGTTATAAAGGATCACTTTTTTAAATACAAGATCTGAATTGATTTTTAGACATTTATCCTCGATGGACATCTGAGATCCCGACACTACTGTAAAGAGTCAATTAGTAGTGTCTGTCAGATGTCTGATATCTCTGGGATTTTGATTTGATTGAGACGACTACTTCAGTGTTATGACAGAAGAGGTAGTGGTGTGGCAACGTGTTTCTAATTGGTCCATACTGGGAGGGACAACTAACATTACTATATAAACTGACCTGCTCTTTGTATCAAGGCACATCTGTGTGTATCCAGTTTGTAACATACAGATATAACTATTTGTTATTAGAGAACAACTGTAATAGTCAGTACCACTGCGGACCACTGTGGGTTGAGCCAAGTAACTGACCGACATTGGCATCCTATGAGCACGTTGGTCTCGCTAGCAGGGGTAAAAATATGCTAAGGTGAGGAACCCTAAATGCTGAAATAAAACATATCGATTTGTACATTAAGCAAACCTTGTCATGGTGTCTCTGAGGAGCTGAATGACTCCTGTATATGTGTGTGTGTGTGTGTGTGTGTGTGTGTGTGTGTGTGTGTGCCTGTGAGGCAATATAAATTATAAGGATGCCAACATGTGGATTTGCTCTTTTCTAAACATCAAAACTGTGCATGTAATAGCTAAAACCGTACCAACAAAAAATTCTTTCACACATATTCTCCACTTAACCCAGAAACTCTACATGGCAGCTTGATGTAGCTGGAAACTAGAATCACATCTGTTCTGCTGGAGAGGACAGAGTGTATATGTGTTTACATGTTACACATTGCCAGACTAAAATGCTATATCACTCCAGCACACTACAGCTGTTTGAAATGATGTAGGAGAGTCCGGCGCCAAGACTGCAAGTCTGAAATCCTATTTTGGATCCAAATGCTGCATTAGTACAACCTTGATGTCTTCCCTTTACCCTGAGGCCTGGCGGGCTAGTTTTTAAATGAATGCTTTTAACAAGCCTAATCAGAAGCTGGAAGAGCCAATGAAACAGCATGTGGTGCAAGAGGAAAGAGCGAGGACAAGACAAGATTACGGCTTTTGGCCAAAGAGCTGTCGGATGATCTAGGGCCTAAATGAAATCTCGAAAATGACCTGTGCTTGAAACAGGAGGAAAGTGAGGTACAGAAACAACAAAGCCAGTCATTTACTTCAATTTTTTTAGAGGCTGGCCCTTGATAGTCACTGAAACCAGTTTGAAGAGAGTATAGTATGTCCTTGATTTTTTTTTTTTAGGTGTGAGAAATGATCATCTGCAGAGATTATTTGAAGAAAGTCTCAACAGGTTACACAATAATTATGAGTGATCACTCAGTGGATTAATGATTTATCCAGAGTGGTAAGAGATCAGTCTCTATTTTTGATGGGGCTAGTTTGACATTCTGGGAAATACACTTATTCACTCTGTTGTAGAGTTAGATGACAAGATTGATACTGCTTTTTGTATCGGTCCATTCATTCCGAAGCTAAATGGGACAGACCTTGTGTCTCTAGGAGACTTTAAATGTACTGAACTGTACTTTCTGACCAGCTCTGTTTCTTACATATAAGTGATTTAGATATTACATTAAAAATAAATTATGATTTAAAAAAGAAAAAAGCGACATTTGATGTTCATCTCCACCGAACAGGATTTTATTAGAAAGAACTGAGGGCCCTTTGAACTGGCTCGGCTTACAATATGCATTAATTTTCCCTCCAACGCTGATGGAGTGACCAAAAAGTCATCATAAAGCTAGTCTTGAAATTTTTAATACCCTGGCTATACTGCCATGAGCCACAGAAAGCTCTGGAGACAATTCTCATTGGGAGCACTCTCATCATGACAAGGGGGAGAGAGAGAAGTATGGTCGGCCCAGTTTATTTTGGTGAAGCAAGCTTGTCTGAGCCACTCTAAAAAGTGATTTGATTTTCCTTTTCTAGCCCTTTTCCCTAAAATGCTTGGGCAAGCAGCAGGCCCACAGAAGCACTGACACGTTAAAACACAAAACCATGCACTTACAAAAGAATATAAGCACAAATACAGAATATAAATGCCAAGTACAACCACAAAACAGAGCTCAGCCTCTTTGTCTCGTACATATGCACACAAACAGCCTACACAAAACATATTCTCTGACTGAATGTCTCCAAGCAGTTACAGCTGCAACTAAACTTCCGAAAGGTTCTGCTTCTCTTAAAAAAATGTAATCTTAAAGAACAGTACAACAATCTTAAAAAAAGAACACGGTTTCTGTTTTAAAATTGTAATTCATTTTTTACATAAACGCTCCATAATTGGAGCATGTTACCATGACGTCAGCGTTTTAGTGGGTTGATATTAGCATTTATGTCTGCATAGTTGGTGATGCTTGTTCAATTGAAACCTATTTTCTGACCATTTAATCTTCATGAGTTATGGGTTCAGGCCTCTACAGTGTGAGAATTTAGAGTGATTGAATGTGAAAAATTACTTGAGTTTCTATGCTGGTTCTAAGTGCCCTACATTTGTAAGAGTGGGATCATATCTGCACTTGAACAGTTAAAACTCAACGTAATTTTTGAAAACACCTCTTTAACAAGCATAGATTTGTATTTCAGCTTTGCCCACACAGCCTCCCATCCACTGGTGTGGGTTAACCATCATGAGCTTATTAACCTAATAGAACATTTTTATAAACAAGCAAGGAAAAAAAAAAAAAAAAGGAGACATTTTCAGCCAACCTGAGCAAGCTGTAGTCTTTCTGTCTGAGGCGGCAGCCCCCCACACCCAAACCATTACTTGAACAATACAGGCTATTTGTGGATGTTTTCTTGGACTCAGGAGCATGTCTTTTGCTTCTAAGTGATTAAGTGATAATAGCAGCCCTATATGGGAGACCTCACCATTTTACTGAGGCCCCCGTAAACCAATAATTCTGTGAAAGTGAATTTAAGATACTGAGGCTTTCAGAGGTTTAGCAACCATTTTTTTCTATTGTGTTGACTTGTGATTCAAATGAATTCACAGTGCTGTGTAGCTTAATAGGGTTTTCATAATGAAGCTAGGAGCCCCTTTTTCCTAGCGTGACCTTGTGTAAAGCATGTAAAGAATAGTGTTTTCCCAGGAGACGCCCTCTTTTCCCTTGCGTTAGTGTTTTAGAATAATGAACTCTGCTTAATAACAGGGTGTTGGCGTGAAACAACGAATGATCATCAATTAAAACGGCAGGAGGAAAGGGAAAAAATAATGACCCCGGTAACCCTTGGTAACACAGGAAAGCTTATGTGCATACACACTCAGCGCCACTTCACTACTGCAATTAAACACATCTTCCTCCCCCCCAGAGGATACATCACAACGGGGCACTGATGATAAGGTAAAGTCTCTTGAATGTTGCTATGATTTCACAGACTAGAGATCTCTGGGTGAACGTGTGAAAGTTCAATCATCCCTTTCTTTCTGCACCCTTGGGGGACAGGAGCAAGGTATGTCAGATGGTGTTTGGCTCCTGATCAAGGCCGGCTGGGCTCCAAAGTGTGAAAATCTACAATAAAGCATCTCCAAAGACACGGGGTTGTGTTTGAACTCCCTTGTGTGTACTGTTTCATGTATATGTAGGAGCTTAACTAGCTTAACCACAGGTGCCATTAAACTTTTAAAACTTGTTTTCTCTGTATTTGCACTTTAATTTTTACAGCAATTGGTCTTTGCTGCCTCTCCATCTTTCATTTATTCTCTCACTCACACACACAGAGCAGGGCACAGGACATTCACAATTTAAAACCTCTCCAGCCCTGCCAACCATATATCAGTTCAACAAAGCAATTTTTGGAGAAGGAAAGCCTTCATCCTTACTTCAGAAAGGTTTGCCCATTGTTGTGAGGATATTTTGGATCCTGTAAAGAGGACTGACATGTTTTCCAACATGGTGTGAAGAATGTGGAGCTCTACCGCCAGCAGAACACAGCTAACCTCACAAGTCACAGTTGCAATCTCCAACACAGGGAGAGTAATGCATTAATGTTTCTGCATCTGCATTTCTCAGGGGTTCTGCAGAACCACTGCCTGAACCGAGGTCCTATAGGTGCAACAAACTGCATACAAATATCAGGGAATTCTCTCAATAATCTGTTCTCATTTCACAGTAAAAATACACGTGGGTTACCAGCACGTGTTTGCGAGTTCATATACTGCTTGGTGTCGTATGTACACAAACATAGACCTCATTTAACACATTCACACAATAGCTGTATCCAAACTGCACTAATTGCACTAAGAACTAGATAACTTCTTCACCTGCAAAGATTTGTGCCAACGATTTTCAAAGCTAAAAATGGCAGTTGCACTCTCAGACAAGATACTGTTGAAATTAGATGAACAAGCTGGAGCGCAAACATTATAAATGTCAACCAGGCTGCAACAAACAAACCAGATCAGGACATTAGGGCCGAGTGCAGAACATCATTCAACAGGTGAATCAATGATTAGAGAAAATCACCCAAATATTAAACTAAATCAACAATGAGCAATGCTTCAGTTCCTCATACCACCAAAATAAAAGTTGACATAACGATGGTTATTCCATCACTTCCACTGCTCAGGTCAGTACTATCGACAGTGCAAAGCTCAAACTTAGGTTTAAATTATGGATCTCAAAACTGAGAATCAACTATTTCTGCATGGTGAGTGGGTTTTAAAATGTAATTATTAATTTTGAAAAAATGACCACATAGTTTGTGTCAGACATGAAAGAGTAATATTAGAAAAAAAGAATATTTGATGGTTAGTTAATCTAGTTATGTTTCTAAAATCCCAAATCTACTCCTACGCATCTAATGTGCAGTTGTACCATAAGATCACCTAACACAGAGCTCCATAAATCCAACTTAAGCTGCAGTTTCTTTAGAGACATCAGGGAGGCTGGTCTCACACACACAATTTCACAGTGATGCAACTTTGAATAAAAGTATAAATGCAAATAATTTAACGCCTTTTTTTTAACTGCATTTGTACCAATGTGGCAATGAAATACACAGAGCACTAAAAACAATGTTAAAAGATCAATAATGTTTCAATTGTTCTAATAAAGGATGTTGTGATATAAAAATAATGTGGTGTTATCATTTATCAGATATTTTCTGATAATCACATAATAAAAAAACAAATATCCTAGCGACACAAGTGTGTAGTCTTTGCACTTGTGTCTGGGAGTGGCAGGGTGCATGGTTCCTTTCACTGCAGCTTGATCAGCATGCAGGCTGAGGTGCGGGAGGAGAGCGGTGATTGAATACAGAGGCTGCAGGCCCCGGCACTGCCTTTAATCTCCGCTCCCCATTTAACTTGGCCTCTGTGCTGCTTCTCTGCCGAGGCTCAGCTGGGGCATAAAGACGCACACACATACACATCTTTCCGTCTGCCAGTCTCTACCAGTCCTATCTGACTTCTCATCTCTCTGTCTTTCTGTTGATGTGTGTCCTCATCACTCCTACTTTCCTTGACAGGCAGTTTCTGTCCCCTTTTGTTGCTTTAAAATCTGTTTGTCCTCCATCTGCTGCTATAGAGACAAACCTGAATAAGTGCAAGAAAATAAACATTATGCCAAATGAACTAAGTCTAAAAGGGAACTACACAGACAGGTGTCCTTAGTGCAGTGATGGGGTTTTCCATCAAGGTATTGTGGAACTTTAGTACTGTCAATGCTAATTTCACCATATCATCCATTTTATTGTATTAGCCAAAGGGGAACAGTCCAGGCTGAATATAATAAGATCAGTGCTCGGGTTTGGGGTTGGATTGTAGTTGCATTTATCAGCAGCAATAAAGCATTCCTTTATAAAATGTTGTGGTCATCTTATTGCTGTATATACAGTCCTGAAATTTCATTATTTTCTTTAAAATCAACTCCTCAAACAAGTTTCTGTTGCTGGCAGGTTCTATCTTAGACATTTAAGGGGATATGAAAAAGATATGAGAAGTGTCTATAAAACCTTTCTGACTATTGTATCAGGCTTCTCCTCTTTTGTAATGAGGATCCTAAAAAGGAAAGCTTATTGCTTCTGTCTTAGTATTTTTTTTCCTTTCCATTTGTTTTCTGCTGACCTGCTGGTAACCTTTTATTTTTGCTCTTTGTTTTGTAAATACTGGCGGATTTCACTGCTCACCTCAATTTATTGTGTTGAGTTTATAACAGTAAAAACTGCCAGAACCTTATTTTGTTCTGTCTGCTTTTACTTGAAATGACACACAGTGGATCCCAACAAGCAAACATTGATTTTTAAAGTTTTATGAAAAGACATGCAGAAGGCTGTTTAGTACATTGTGCACACAAAAGATAAAGGTATTGTCAAGGTAAAGAAAAAAAGAAAAACTCAAGGCACCCTGGCAAAAAAGTCCAGTTATGCTGAAGATGATGATCCAAAGTAAGCTGAGGAAGAGGACAATGGCTCTTAAGTGTTTAATTATTTAGAGACAGAGAGTCGGCATATGAAGAGACAACCCTGTACACACCCACAAAGAAGAAAACAGCTCCAGGAGGCAATGTAGCTGCAACGACTTCTTTAATTTACTACTCTATAACTGAATTCACACAGAACGAGGGAGTAGAAGTCTACAGATCCAGTGTTACACAAAATATTTACTTAGTTGAGTTTATTAGGTGACCGATCTAGAAAAACCAGAGCAGCTCTTTGTTTTAGATAGTGCTGCCAGTACTCATGAGATGCCCATTTAAAAACATCCTGGTGATGGACAGAGGGCACAGGTAAGTGCATGGATCTGGCAGCTGCACCAGACTGAAAGTTAATATTTCTGTGTCCCACAGGGGAAAAAGAGGCTCTAAGCACAATTTGGGATAAAGGAGATGAAAACAGAGAGATGCGACCTGGCACACTTTCACTGATGAGTGTCGACTTTTGGCTGCTTTTCAAACTGTTTCAAAAATGCCTCTGCATTGATGAGCAAACAACTGAGCTTGCAGCTGCATAGAACTTTTCAAAGGACCTGCTATTTCTAAAAACTTTGACTATGCTGTGTAGCCAACCTGTATCCTATACAGCACATTATGTCAGACATGACATGGGGGCTGAGGCTGGAAAAAAAGAGTTTGGACAACTGATGCCTTTATTGTAGGCTTATTAAAACAAAACATGAGAGAAAAAGTAAAAGGAATTGATTAAACACTGTGTGTATCTCCACTAAACAGAAACTGCAGTCATATATGCATGTCGAGCATACTACAATACAGTAATTACACAGCATTACTTCTGAAGCCAAGGAGCATAGTGATAGACATTAGTTTATGAGGTTACAGGTTACATTAAAGGTTCATTCATAATTCACATACTGTTCAGTATTTCTCTGGAAGCCTGTGATTGATGTGATCAATGTAGTTAACAACTCTATCCTTATGGATGTTTATATCCTGCAACGCCAGCCAACATTACCCGAGACGGCTCTAGTTCCATTTGCCAAATTCATTTGTCTCCCACCTAAACACATTACACTTGTCATCTTAAAAGTGAAAACAGAAGACAATAACAGTTCTGTCTTACATTTTTTCTTCTTTAAAATGGTAGGACTAGATGGCTCTACACTGCAGTACAAGATCAGTGGAGATGATGAAAAAACAAAAACTGGTGACAATGTTGACTTTTGGCCTGCAGTCTCAGTCTTTTAGTACATCTCATGTATTTAATCATTAAGTCTAAGAGCCCTTTTACAACACCCCCCTTTTAAAACATGGCAGCTGAAAACATAACAAAGTCAGCCAAAGACAGCATTTTCAGCCAACTTCTAATACTAACTTTACCTTAATTAGCTAGCTACAGCAAAATCTGCCAGTAACAGTAAATATTTCGTCGTCAAAGTCAGTGGCTGCCGAAATGAGAAACTGCTCTAGTCTGAAATCAAGGACTGTTCCACAGGCTTAGAAACAAAAAACTAGAAGATGGGAACAATTATTATAGTGGGGGAAAAAAAAAAAAAAATCTTCTTAGTGCTGCCTGGTTTGCAGGAGCTCACCAGACTTGAAAGTTTGTAGTTTGTGTTTCAGTGCATGGATGTCACTGGAGGAAAAAGAGAAACAATGAATGGAGGAAGAAGACAAGTGAGAGATGGAGAGGGGGAAAAGTAGCAGACGGAAATGAGACATCAGGCAAAAAGAAATGACAGAAAACCAGTTTGACAAATTTATTAGACCACCAGTCATAAAAAAGAGAAAACAAATATTTTAGGAACCTGTCAAATATTAGTCTAAAAATGTTACTGTCATTTATTAGGAAAATAAACTAATACAACTAAATAGTCTCTATTTCACACATAATAACCAAAAAAAAACAAATATTTTATTTGGTCTCCTTTGGCACTGATAACAGCTTGCATTCTTGCTGGCATTAAAAGTAATTTTTCCATTAAGGAGTGGAAGTAAATAACTAGCTGGGCAGCTGAATTAAAAAAAAAAATCATAATGTGCTTTACAATATTATTTTGCCTTTCTTCTAAACAGTCAACTCCAAAATTCATGGACAGCAACAATAATTATATTTTAGTATTAGAAACAGTACTGTGACTAAAGAGCATGCACATATTGTGGATTAACCATTACAGACACAAAAAATGATTACTGTTAGTTTAGGCAGCTGTGCACAAACCTTCCATTTTGACTGGTGCTCTAATAATTTTGTTAAACTCTGAGTTATCTGTGCTGTGACCTAAGTCATTCAGTCCAATTTTCAGTCCTTCAGTCCTTCTCCACCTCCCCTTTTCTTCCAAATGAGCTGAATAGAGATGATTCTCTCATCTGAACAAAAGGCCCTTTCCTGATCATCGCAGTAGTGATGCTGACAGCTGACAAACTGACAATGAGACAACTTCACAGAGCATGAAGCACACAACTCATTTCATGTTGGACTATTGTTAAGGATGGCATTCATTCTCTCACACACACACACACACACAGACACAGACACACACACAGACACACACACACACACACTATTCTCCCTCAGAGCTACAGCTTTCGACTTTTTGAAATTGAAATACCCACACTCAGGGATACTACCTGATTCAAAGATGTAAAAGAGAAGAAGAAAAATGTTGTTTCTTGTTTTTTTCCCCTATTTAAAATGCTCCACAGATGAATAATTTGGCGGTCATATGATATCTGCAGTGGGAATGGGATGCGGGGGATGCTAGGTTGTCAGACACAGGGACAAGCTGTCAGAGACTGTCATTTTGTCATAATCACATAACAGTCCCAGATCTTAATTTCGAAAGAGAAGCTGCAATTGTGCTGGTGCAATACCAAAATTAGACTATTTGGCCTAGTAGTGAGACTGACAAGTGATTTTTTCTTTTTTTTTAAACAGAAAACTCACTTTTCATTCTGGCAACAGCTGCTTTATATTTGCTGATCACGTATTGTACTCTGGAGGATTCTCTTGACCTGAACTACAGCCAAATAAAGTGTATAAAATACATAAAGTGTATCAACTGTGCAGAAGAGCATAATAACCATTAGCCAAAAGTCTGTCAGGTATTTTCTTAACATGTTTCTCATTTGGCATAAAACAGTATGAGCTCCATCCATCCATCATGGGGATCTGCTGGAGCCTATCCCAGCTCTCTTTGGGTGAAAGGCAGGGCTACACCCTGGACAGGTCACCAGTTAAAGGACCTCCATGTTTAAAGATGTTGAATGAGCCTGAACATATTTTTGCTTAAAAAGCAAATGAATAATTCACCCATAAGTGCTCAGGAAGAATAAACTGTTATGTTACAGTAGCTGTGCACTTTCCCATTACATGTTCAGAAGAAATAACAGCACTGTCTGAGGTCAGAACTCAAAACATGTCAACACTACATAGATGTTGATATATTACAGTACAGCATGTAACAATCCCGCTATACATGTTTTAGTATATATTCAAAACTTAAGTCAATTCAAACATTCTTGGAATTTAACATACTCCTCACTCTAAAAATCTATGAATATTCAAGTACAGCTCATTTCAAGTTTAGCTTCTGGACACAAGACGTCTGCAACATCTCTGAAAAGTCCAATCTGAGTGTGTCATTTCTCTACTGGATGGTGACTGGCTTCCAAACTTTTTAATGTCACTAAAACCTGCTGTATAAACACGTCTCTTAAATTTAGCTTTAAGGGGAGTACAGACAAACTTTCCCATTTCAGCATATGACTATGAAAACAGTCTTCTATTGTGAAACTCTTCATCATCACATCAAATGTGGAAGTAAAGTACCAGTAAGCAAAACACATAAAAAGAGCAGAGGGAGACTTTAACCTCAGCATATGCTTCCATCAAATCAACTGAGATGGTGCTGACTGCAGGTTACTGCTTTCATGATCTTTATTTCCACTAGTTCTTATGATCCACTAACAAAAACTTGGCAGTGACTTACTGTGTAACAGACTACTAACCACCCCTGCAGCACAGTACCGACTTCCTTACCAGTACCCTTGGGTAAAGGCCTAATGAGTAACGTATAGTAGTTCCAGTATTCATCCAGTGCTGTAGTAACACAATTATATTCAATAAATCGTAGAAAATAAATGTGCTGTATACAACACACTCTGTGTTAGAGGCTGAAGTTAAATGAAAGCACAAGAAATACCCAGCATATTGTACATTAGTAGGGAAGTCACCATTAATAGAGGAATTCCCTCAAGGCCTTTATATGCACAGCATATATAATTGGGTTACTAAGCAGTTTCCTCAATCTTATAATCCCAGCCATTTTGTTCAGTTAAGCTTGAGTCATCAGGTTTACTAAAAGGCCCTTTTATCAATATCGAGGATGTACCTCTAATGGTAAAACAAAGACGAAGCAGTGAAACAGAAGGTTAGATGTTAAATAAATGGAGGTGACCGGTGGGTTATTGCTGTAGCTCTGATGTCTGCAGGAATGCAGCACTGAGGTCAGTCTGAGCTGGCTCCCTCGGCAACAGAGGAAGTGCTGACAAACTTTACACCTTGTATTACTCATTACTCCTAATGTTAAAGACATGAAGATAAAGGTTAAAAAAAATAGAGAAAGCCTTTAAATGTCATCATGTTTAAATGTCACTTAAATGAGTGTGTTGAGACTGAATTAGTGGTATTCTATTGGAAACAGACTAATGACAAACTAATGAAATAAATGACAGGATTGTGACAACGTCTTCCTGTGTATGACAACCTAGTATCCCTCACATCCTCGCATCCCATTCTCTACGTCTGTCATCTATCTGCTATCAAGTTATTCATAGGGAAAATAACCGAGTGAATAAATGAAAGAAAAATCATGACATGATAATGACATCTCTGAGTATGACTCTCTCCTTTGTCTAATTTCTGCTTAATCATCACAGCATGCAATGTTGCAACCAGTGTCAATACTCACATCACTATTAACTGCATTGTTTTTAATGTGCAAAAATATATTAGATATCTAAAAAAAAGTTAGATCACCAGTAGAAAATAGTAGATTTGACTTATAGCAACACAGCACTGTTAAAAAGTCTGAAAGGGATCATGGGAGCATTTGATTTCACCTGATAAAATGCATTAAGTTTACTGTTTTGTTTTGGTTGTAAAAAAGCTGTAGTGATGCATCTCTAATTTGCATGGTAATATGTCATTTATTGTTGTAACCTTGATGTATGTGCGCCATCTCTGGAAAATAAACCTATCAAAAGTTGTTACTCCACTCATTTTTCACCTTCAACTACCAGCCCATGGACAATTTTGAAAAAGAAAAAAAAAAACCCTCAAGTGGAAACTACCCTGGTAAAGTCTTGCATAGTTGGAGGGAAGCTTCTGCGTCCATAATTTTCCTTGAGACATGCAGATACATCATCTGCTCCAAAACTCCCCACCCATTGCCACCACCAGCAGCGGAAAACAAGCACATAAAAAGGCAAACTGTGTCTTATATTTCACTATTCTGGCGGTGGAAGCTGTTTGGCCAGACATTTGCTCATGAATATTTAGGCTGTGGCATTATGAATATGCATTAGGATGCTGGAGCAGCGCTATCAGCAAACAGATTTATGAGTCAGTGAAATAATGATAAAGGAGGAGATAACCTGGCTGCTGGTATGTTGAGCAGAATGCTCACAGGGAAGGGAACAGATGCATGACACAAGTATGATTTGGTTGATGTTTAAACACTAAATTTGAATAAAACAAAATTGAACTGTCAGTAGAAAATAATACAAAATGGCACTTCTGTCATTTTCACAGTATAACTGTGTGGTTTCTTTCCCCTCTGCCCATGGGGTAAGCTAAGAAGGAAAGTGTCACAATCTGTTTTTATCTATGCAATACAGTACCTTTATGTGTGTCACTTCTGCATGTGTGGTTCCTCTTAAAGTGTGCCAGCAGTGATAACACACCTTACTGCCCACCCCATGCTTGCAGAGATATCACAATCTTGTGCCTCAGGTGCAGGAAAGTCAGGAGGAAGTAGAAGAAGAGATGCACACAGAAAAAAACTAAAATGATTTAGAGTATTCCCTATAGGAAGGAGGTGCAGATTGGCACTAGGCCTATGCTGAAACCTCCAGGATACAATTTCAGTTTAAATAAGGTTTTGTTGTGTACAGGTCTAATTTTCTGGGTAGTGAAAATGCTGTGGTTACTGGCAGATGTATCCAATGCAACATGACAGAGCAGGGTGGTTCACTCCAAAATAAACAAAAAGCCTTTGTATGAGGACTCTTTGGCACTGTAGATATGATTTTGCCTAAATATTAACTTCCTCTCTGGTAAACATTAAGGTTTTTCATTTGGATATAGGCCCCAAATAAAAATCACTGCAAACTATGTGACAGAGCTAATTACACTACCATTTCTGGATAGAAAAATATGCTTAACTTCATTGCTCATGCATGTTAGTCACTGTGAAATTATTTTACTTGTTAGAGGCAGCTGGATATGAACCCCACACCCTTCAAAAATGTCAGAGAAATTAAAATTTGGCTTTCAAAAATAAAACCCTAATCTTTTATAAGACTGGATCAAATATGGCAGCAATAATTTCTGCTGGTAGAAGCACAATAAGGAATCTGGGCCGTAGCACGCAAGTCTGGTCTTATGTTTTTTCATTATCACGGAAAATAAAAGCAGTTTCACTTACTACAACATGCAGCCATATAACACCGTAGAAAATAAATTCAGATAAGAGATGTGTGGAGAGCAGTTTGAGAATAGAGGTAGAGTTAGCCATGTTTATTAATTTGACCAAAAAAATGCTTTCTCCATGGACAAGCAAACATCCGCTCTTATAATGAACGCCCACAACGGTACAAGGAAGAGAAGAGTTGACAAAAAGTTGCTGGTATGTTAATCTGTGCTGCCTACATTTATTACACTGAGCGCTCAAATAGTGAGCTTAATGAGCAATAGAAAGTGGTGCAGTGATGGTGAGTGTTACCAGAATTAATGTGCCCACTATAGTACTGGTAAAGGATGATGGGAGTTTGCAGCTGGAAAAGAATCCCTGCAGCCACTACTCTAGGCTGCAAAAAGGTCCTACCAGACCCATTTTACAGTGTAATATTTATCTTTACATTTAGTGCTGCACAAAACAATGTTGGAATTAAACATTTTTTGCATCATAAAAAAATAAATGTACCACATGAAATTTGTGTGTAGATCAATAATATTTCTGTGGTTTTAAAAGGGATCTGGTCAAATTAAGTTGTGAAAATGTATTATGATTGGCTTAAATTTGTGCAATATTTAATGATCCCACAAGTGTCTACAGCCACAGTTATGTATGGTTGAGTGTGAAAAGGGCCCAGTGAAAAATCTGAATACATACTCGTGGGAGAAATTACCAGAACAACCTCAAACACCGACATTCAGCTGCTACGGTATGTAAACCTGCTTACAGCACAAAAATACATCATTTTATGCAACAAGAACACCACATGTGAGGCCTGTGATCAGATACATGGGATAAGAGCAATATGTTCCTGTACACACACACTGCACCACAATAACTGGATGAGCAGGAACTAATCGCTCGGCAGAGATGCTGCTTTTCAAAGCTAACAAACTCTTTGTGCCAGCGACAAAGGTACTACCTGCCAATTGACTCCTGCAATAATAAAAAGAAATGCTGCTACGGTGATTGAGAGATGGTAACAAGAAAGGATTAAGAGATACAGAACAGGAAAGAAAAAATGCATTGTATATCACAGCAAGTGGTGACACAGTGTTGGTGCTTTGGGAGTTAAAAAAATGCACTGCCTCCTTTATTGTAGCTCTTCTCAAGAGGACTTGAGCATATCCAAGTCCAGTTTTTTCAAGAGTTTGTCACAACTTGAATTCTCATCCTGCCCCCTGCATTTGGCAATAGAGTCTGCTCCAAGAAAGGAAACAGCACTGCTTACTATAGCAACAGCATTTTGCATAACAAAGGAGAAGGGAAGAGGGAAGAAGGAAAAATAAGTAGACATGGGAGTATGTCAAGTACAGGAAAGTTCACCATTTATGAATGCATCTGCGTGCATTCAAAAATGTCTCTGTGTGTGTATGCATGTCCACATGTGCATGTGTGTGTATTAGTCATAAAGCCAGGGGCTAGAGCAGGAACACAGACAGTCAATGTGCTTTAATGGAGACTGTGCACACTGCGGTGCAGCATAAATGATAAATTATTCATTGGCTTCAACACCAGAGCTATCATCAGCCTCCACTATTATTACCAGTCGATGGTCAGCCGTAACTTTAAGACGCAAAAAGGCAAAAGATTTAACTTCACAGAAAATTGAAGGATGGGTGGGGGCACCTTGTTACGCTGCCTTGATAACCTCAGAGAATGAAAAGTTGTGGACAGAGGCAGTATTGATACAGTTAAATGCCAATTGTTTACAGCTCCCCAAACTCTCATATACTCACTGTTTTCCTGCTTTCATCCCTCTCTTCTTACTCATTCCCAGACACATGCTCTTTCCTTCCAATTTCTATCCACTCCCCTTTGTCATCATTTAATATGGTCAGCTGTATCTACTCCATGTTCTCCCCTGTCCTTGCATTCATCTACCCCTTCGTACCTCTCTTTATGTCCTGCTCTGCCCCCACCATCGCTCTTTCTTGCTCTCACAACCCCTATTTCTGTCTCTATCTTCAGTGAAGGAGGTGCCAGGGCAGTGTAATTGGTATTCAGGCTCTGTCAGAGCCAATGCAGAGCCCTGTTAGCAGAATAAGAGAGAAAACATCCTTATCTGGATTTCCACAGTAACCAGAGGGTGGGTGGGTGAGTTGGGGACTCAGCTTTGCTTGCTGCTCTTATTTATTTTATTTTCATCTCTATTTTTTGTCATTTTCCCCCTTGTTGTCTCTCATCATCCCTCCCCTTGCTGTCTGTGCTAATTATTGACTGGCTATGTTACAGGCTTCTATGCATGCACACATGCACACAGCAGGATTCCACACACTGGCCATAGTGCTTCTGTAATGACACACAACCGCATACAGGAAAGTGCACACATATACACAACAAAGCCCAGAACACCTGCCTGCACACACTTGCACAGACATTACACAACCTTATGCAGCCCCCTGCAAAGACTCACTGGTGCAGTTTCCCCCACATCTACATTTACCACACTTACTACACACACCACACACATACACACACCCTCTACTCTCTCCCTGTGTCCTCTCTTCCATCTCCTCTCAGTTCCAAAAGGGTACACTACAAGACACATGTACTTACACAGCACCATTATGGGGCTATTTTGAGGATGCTGAGTAAATGCGACTGGATCTTGACTCGAACTGCAGCATCCTCACACTATAAAATATGACAGCAGCTTGAATGAGAATTGATTAAGGCAACTAAGTGTATATTCACTTTTATAAATGAACAAGTAATGACGTTGAGTAGGGCTTTATCACATCAGGAAATCAAGAGAAGTGATCTGACAAAACAGCGACGAGAGTTTTCTACAAACACAAAAATGTCAAGTGAATTCAAATAAATGGTATATATAGTTCAAAACAAATCACTTTTGCCGGGTCAGCTATTTTAGCTTAAGTTTGCATGTTAGTGGAACTTTTCTCACTTACTACTTTTAAATAAAAGATCTGAATAGTAGTAGTAGTTTAATGGTAACAGAATATTTTCTACTCATAATAAAACACTCCAGTGCAAGTTTGCAATTATAAAACTCTTTATGCAGCTATGCTGGAGTTCGGTCGACATTCAGTGCATTAACCTTATAAGCAGACACAACCTATGACCTCCACCATGTCGCTCGCAAAAAGATGACAGTGATAAGGCTCTTAATAAGTGTGTTGATGTGCATTAGAAACTCTTTGCACAACCAGTACCACAGTAGGTTATTATTTAGACTGAAAATGACAGAAACCTCACTAATGATATTGGTCCCCTTTCCAGTGACGTACAACACTGGATAATCCTAAACAGTATAGCCAAACCAAATCTGCCAAGGACAGAAACTGTACACAGAATTTGGATGATATTCTCTCTCTCAGTGCTGGTGCAGGTTACTAGCACAACCAATCCCTGTCTGCCATTACCTGAGTTGCCATGGTAACCCTCCCCCAAAAAGAATTTATTTCAGGAAGCAACCCATCGGCAACAACCTGTGACTCTCTCGCCGTCTGTCTCATTCTCTCTCTCCCCTCTTCCTCCTCTGTCATCATTTTACTCTCTTACTCTTGTTCCATGCACTTTTTACTCCTGCGTGCGTGTGTGATATATATAGTGTTCTTTCATTTTTCCCTAGTCTTCCTCCATCTCTACATTTTATCCGTCTGTTCCTTTCCACTTCATTTGCTCTCGCAGTCTGTCCATATTCAGCCACTGGGTTAGTTCATTTGTAGCTACAACTAGAGAAAATGGTGCATCAGGTTCCTCCACTAGGCCGTCGTCTGTGCTCAGTGGTTGGACCTGTGCTTGTGTATAAATGCACATACAAGAGAGTTCAAAGCTATGAGAAGTCTGTGTCTCTGCACGGGCGTGTTTGGTTGTGCATTAGAAAGTGCACCATTGTGTGCATACACGCTTGTGACGTTACACATGCACCTGCGTGTGTATCCATTGGTGCCAATTATTTAATTACCAGCTGACATATTTCTCTTTTCACTGTTACTGCTCCCCTAGCCACAGGCAGGAACCCCGTCAGTCTCTCTCTCTCTCTCACACACACACACACACACACACACACACACACACACACACACACACACACACACACACACACACACACACACACACACACACACACACACACACACACACACGCAGCAGCCCAGTTCAAGTCCATCAATTAGGGAGGCAATTTGCTCAAGTGGTTCCACCTGGGCCAAAAGGCAGGTGGGTGGCTATGCTCTGTTTACCTATCAGACACTATTACGGCTGATGTCACTGGTTTTACTTCAGCCCTGCCTCCATAATGTCAGTTCTGCCTTTTTGTCTGCCTCCATGTCAGAGAGCCTGTGTATTATATGTGTATGAGTGAGATTATGTCAAGTCTTGTAAGTATGTCAGATGATAACTGGAATCTACTGTATCTGTCAGTGTGTGGCAGCCAAATGACAGATGATGCTAACATTTTCTGGATGTTTTGTGTGTCTGTTTTGTGTCATGTCATCAAGAAGCTGACATGTATAAAATGCAGCAGATGCCTTTTTCTGTTCAGACACATCTCCGTCTTTGACAGGATTTCTTCAGTGATCCCCTCAATGTGTGTGTTTTATTTGTGTGGATGTGTACTTCAATGTGGTCTGTGTGCCTGTGTGTGGCCTCTGCAGCAATATTTCATCCTCTCCAGAGTCCCATAAGAACCTGCCGCACTGTGTGGTGTGTGTGTGTGTGTGTGGGCAAGTGACCCTTTGTGGCTGTGTATGCATATGTATACACGGCTGCCTCTGTGCCTGTGTGTGCATATCTACACTTCCTTGTAGCATTTATTCACTATCTTAAAGAAGTGAGTGTGTGTGAAATGCATGAAGAAACATCTCACACACAAAACACACACCACTCCATACACTCTCAAAGTTTGTTTGACGAATTAGCTTCGTCCTGTGCTAAAGCAAACATGAATGTGCATACGGTGTGTTAAGATGCAGGGTATATTTGAAGGAGTGAGCACATGTGTGTTTGCATATGTCCGAATTTGTATTTCCTACTGCATCGCTGCATGTTAACCAGATATGTGCAGAAGTTAGGGACTATGTAGTTTATCTACAGAAAGAGTGAGTCTCTGTGTTTCATGCCAATGTACAGATGTGCTCTAAGGCACACCAGAAAACACACGCACAGGAGGTAAATCGCACCAACAGGACCTACAAGCCAATGTTTCCTCTCCCCGCGGTTTGATTTAAGCAAGGGCATTCTGTTTCCTGCATCCCACAAGCCCTATTTCCTTTCAACTCATTGGATGTGGTATTATCCTTGGGCTTATGTGGCGGTGCGCAAGGTATAATTTATTGTCTGTTCAGCAAGGCAAATGTGCAAGGCTGGCAGATTTCATTTGCTGAATACATATCATTATTAAAATATGATTTTTTCCACCTTTTTGTGTTTCATGCTGTGTGGTGAAATGCTATCTAGGGTGCGTCTGATTCATGCCTTTACTGTGAATTTCTTGGTGATAATAACCTCTAAAATATGGAATACTGGATATACTCTCTGTGAGGAGAGTAGGCTAGCTAAGTCATTGTTATGAAAGGAGAAAAGATGTGGCAGAGTCAGACACATCAATGCACATCAATGCATACCAGATAGAAAAATGTGCATTACTTCTCAGATGATAAAACACTAGGTTTGGAAAAAACAGTTACCCACCTGTTCTTTTTATATACTATATAAATTTCCATTTGAGTTCAAACATACAGCTAACAATCCTAGGCTGCTTTAGCACCCATAGGCGTGAATACACAGTGTGACTTGTAAATGATTGTGTACACAGTTCATAACCTGTATGTATAACTTTTAAGTGAAGAATGCAGCTTTGAAAAAAAATCCCTAGCAGCAGTAACATAAAGAAAACAACACACCACAGAAGAAAGCTTTCTGTATTCATGAGTTTGCTTTTAACAGTCCCTGCAGGTACAATAATGAAGTTCCTCTCCCCCATGTGGAATGGACCGTAATGATTATGATGAAGCAGAATCACTGGCTCTTTTTTTTTTTTTTCTTTCCTCTCCCTGCTGTTGTATTGACAGAGTTGTAAACATAAGCATAAAACTATATGTAGCAACGATGTAACTGTAAAAAATGGTCTATTAACAATTGCAGAGGGAGAGGGTAAGGCTGGAGCTGCAAGACAGAAGATTCTGCTCAAGCTCCATCTATTCTTCAATTGTAGCAGATGCATAAATATTAGCCGAGAAATTGGCAACTGAAAGATGAAGTAAAATCACAGATACAAAAAAAAAAAAAAACTGTACTAACAAAACAGTATTAAAAATATCTGTCAGTTTTATCAAGTGGAGTAATTTGCACTGACTTTGTGTTAGTCTGTGTAAAAGACCCTCCGATCACTTTGAGAGTGACAGCAGGTCCCTGTCTTGAATTTAATGGCTCACAGCATTCAAAATACTTCACAACTTCAGACAAAGGGGGTCCCAATGAATAAACAAGATTTAACATGCAATCATTTGAATAATATTATTCAAGCAATTTGATACTGTAATGCTTGTCAGCTCAGTTATGTCAGTGATAATCACCATAAGTGTAGCAAACGCGTTGAGTTACCTCGCTTTGTTGCTTGACTAACATCCATGTCACCACCTTTCCCTCCACACGCCATAATGACATTAGAAGATAAATGAGTGGCACTGCTTATTATGACCCATAATGTTATGGCTTGTCCTTTACAGTGAGCTAAACCCATTTTCTCTTACCACGTTAGATCAAGAACAGGAATTGCAAGTCCACAAGCAATCTATTCAAAGGTACAACACACTAAGGGGATGTGACATGCCAATGTTTTTTAGTGATTTTCATTATGCATCATTCTATTCTAATTCGTTTTCAATTGGACCATAAGAGCTGCCACGTTATGCCGTACGAAAAGGCAGGAACGAATGAAGGAGGATCTTGTTTAGCTGCAAGACATCACGAGAAAGAAAATAATGATCTTTATGAAATTGCTTTAGACACAACCTGACAGCCGAGACAAAGCAAGTGGCTGGCCTTGTTTGAATCGATAAAGCCTCCATTAGTTTTCTAAAGAGCAACATGCAATTTGTTTCAGTGGAGCAGCATAGCATCGGTAATATTGTGCCCCTTTGACACAAAAAGCTAATGTACTATAGCCAACCTAATGTCAGATTAAACCTACATTTCTGTCAGGTGGAAATGGAAAACCACTGTGGACGCACTGGATCCATAAAGCATGACCAAACCTGTTATCACAGACACCACATTTGTGTGACAATGACCTCCTGGACCAAGCTTTTGTGAAGACAGAAAGCCCTGTTTCTAAACCCATTCAAATTACTGTGATCTCACGCACAAAGAAGATCAAACTTCTTAAGTAGCTATTGATTAGCCAGATGAACAGTGACAAGGCAATTGATCGAACGGAGGAATGACCTCATGTCTACCTTTGACTCAGTGGGGAAGCACAAATTGAAACCGCAGAAGGGTGAGCACAGTTCTCACCCATAATTTCCTCAAGATTGCATGGATGCATCACAGCCAGGCACCCTGGTGGTCACAGAATCAATAGTGTGGAGAGTTAGCTTATGAGTAAGATGGACAGAGGGCCTGGCTCAGGTCACCTAAATCAGCATTCTCTGAGGTTGTATATCTTGATGAATATGTTATAAGCTTTGGATGGATCATTTAAGGGGAGGGACAATCTTCTCTTTGAGAGATGGTCATGATGGACATGTTGCCAAAGCAATCTGCCCTTGCTTGGAGGAAAATGCTGACCTGAGAAGAGCTTTTCCTACTAGCTTACAAGCTGAGAGATAAATGGCCCTGCTGGTCTCTAACCTCTGAAATTATTGGCCCTCCTTCTTCTTGTCCTACTACCTAGTGTGTGTGTCTTCTGCCAAACACTTTTCCTTCATTCAGGCCCATATGTGTGTGCGTATACATGCACTCCCATGACTAATTTATATAACACATCACACATTCCCTAGCTACACCATGAACTTCTAAGACACAGCTGCAGTTATTAAAATTAAAAGTCCTTTATGCAGTTCCTCACATCTAAAACCCAGGAAGAACACAATCTAGCAATCTGCAGATTTGCTGATCTGTGCCACAATTTATTGCTTTACACATTTTATCACCAGCATCTGTATGTCGTTGATGCGCCCTAGGATGTAAGATGTGGCATCGCAAAGCCTTGCCGTTTCAAGGTTTTACAGAGTAGCTCACTTGTGTGTCTTCAGGCTTGAATTGGTGGGGCCTCTGGGAGTTTTAGATAGCACTTCTTTGCTACCCTTTCACCTATGAAGTGTGTGAGGTCGATGTCTTTCTGACATCACTATTTTCAAAGGCCAGTGAATTGCTCCAGTAAAAACCGAAACCATGCGAGGATCCTCACAGCCAGCCTTTCATTAGAGTATAACTCCAACAACAGCCTTTTTTATTGTCCCACTGGACTGCCAAAATGCAATCAATAGAACTTTAGGAAAACTGGGTGCTATAGTGCACACTTTTTTTTTACTGCACCACAATCAATAGGAACCGTGAAAGACAGTGTCATGCCTAAATATTGAAGATTTCACACACAGATTAAAATTGCTCCTGGATATTTTTCACAAGGGGGTCATTTGGAGTAGGCATAGATTACCTTGAAAAATCACCATGGGTTCCTGTTGCAACTGTTCATCAAAGTGAATTAATTAACAAACCCTTTAAGTAATGAATCAATTAAGCAATTGATTAATGTGCATTACCCTTATGGATTACAGCTGATACTGACCATTAAAGACAAATTGTCTTCAATTTAAATCGGTTTACAGCAGATTACATGAGGAGCAATGCTCTGCTTACCTATGAGTATCAGTGCTGTAAGGTATTTGCCATTGCTGAGGATTTGCTAAGTAAAACATGGTGATTGTGACATTGCTTCTGTATGCTAAAGGAGTATTACTGCGGCATTAAATACATGCATATTATCTTTTTGTCACTTGAGCCTCAAGCTGTGCTTCTGGGCTATGTTCCCTAAAATCCCTCCTTTCATCGGATGAATAATAGATTTAAAAGGAAGAAATACTTAATGACTACACCTCTGTTGTTCTAAGTTATATTCAAGTCAGAGCTCATCCTGCAGTTCATTTTGGCCTTGGCTGTAATTAAACAATCTGCATCTTGCAGATGCAGGTGATGGTTGGCAGAAAACCCCTGACTTTTAATGACTGTCCCTAAAGTGCTTTCAGGATTCTGCTTCTTTTGCACAAACTGAATTAATATTCTCATGGAAAAATGACACGCAGCATTCACGAAAGGCACGAAGACATTGAATAAAGAGACTAAAATCTCTGCAATTAAAATAAATAAATAAATAACCCGAGAAGTACAACATGAAGAGGAAAACATAACCATCAGTATAAACAACAGTTACGTAGCAGTGTTTCAATATCTTACATAACCATCTGCTGTTTGACAACGCTGCATACAGCCAACTATCCCATAAATTTGCTGTTGTAGAACTGCTGCCACTCCTGTAAATGGGCTTGTTGAATCCACAGGGGTCGCATCTTGAAGGCTGCGTTTTTAGGGCACAAAAATTGAAGAGTGCAGCGGTCTTTTTCTTGCAGAGACCTGAGCTTTTAGTTAGGGGCTTTGTAAAGGAGACCTGATTAGGCATTGTTCCACAAGGACCGTGCACCTGATGACCTTTCCTCTTAATAGCAAATAGCAGTATCTCTCTGCACAAGCTGTATCACTGTTCATAGAGCACAAACAAGCTGTTCTGTAAAAGTGCATAATTATTGACTATAGGATTTTATTTGGTTTCTTTTTTAACGTGTTCTCCTGAAGGAGACAAGAAAGTAAAAAAATCAAAATCAAAAATCAAAAGCAATTTGGGAGTGCAGACACAAAGATCTTTTCCTTCTAAAAATCATGTCTTAAGATGTGACAGGACATTCCCTTCTCCACATGACGCATATATGCATAACACCAAGCATTTGCCACTGCTTGGATGAAATCTGCCTAAGGCTGCTCCAAGCAGAGCTGCCACACCACAGCCATTCTAATCCTCATCTTTTTTAAAGAGCACATGTCTCTCTGTGGTAAATGATTTTGGTTTCCTGATGTCAGAAGCAGTGCATGAATATACTTTGGCCCCTTATGGCTCAGCCAGTGGTTTTACCTGAGGATTAGTAATGGAAGTAAGACAGGCCGGTAGTACAGGACGCCACATGGCCACTGGGGTGTGCAGATGCAAGGTTTTATGAATGAATAAAAAGGAAATATGTATCTGTACTCCAATTCACCTCATCATTGCCACAGAGGCATTTTAAGCAACATTTCTCTAATTTAAGTATGAAAAAGGAATGGTGTCTACTAGAAAAGTGGAGGAAGACGAAAAAAGGAGTGTAGTTAATAGGGATTCATTTTTTAGGTCTAATTTGAAATGTTTAAATTAAATAGCATCTTCTGTCTTTTCAGGCCTGTTTAATCAGATTTTTAAGTTATTGCAAAAATACAAATAAATAAGCACAAAATTAATTTTGTTCTACAAAGGTCACTGGTAACAGACCAGATAATTCTGTTAGACAAAGATCACTACTTTTGTTGTGGCACTAGAGCGATAGTGCCCTGTAAATTGAGATGCAGATCAATCCTTCAAGGCTATTTAACTTATCTCACAGTTGTCAGCCTATATATTTCCTTATTATATTTCCATCACTTGAAAAAAAGGCAAATATTCTTCACTAAAATGGATATTTTGACAATACATTTACCAGCTTTATAGCTGTATTAGGAGAAATCTAGAGGCCACTAAGGTTTAAAATTGTATCACAAATTGTGGCTCAATTTCATATTACAAATTATTTAATGACATATGGCTATCTCAGTTTTGAAATGAAACTCTTCACTATTTTACCTACCTTCCCTGGGAGTTACCAGTGGATTCCTGCAAGAACTATTTCATGAGCCTGTCAGGCTCTCTATTGCCATATGACGAATATCTTGGCCAATGAAGAGCAAAACGGGATTTGCTTCAATGCCTGAATTATTGAAGTGGACAGTGTGAGAAATTGATAGTGCAAAATTTATCAACATTCCCTTCCATTTCAGTTTCCATTCCCAATCCACCCTTTTGGCATCCTCATTTCCTGGTGCATGAGATCCCATGTCACATTATGCAAGAGGCCTGACGCAACGAGGTGTACAACTCCCAAAAATACACCTACAGGCAGATTCAGCTATTTAATAGGCTGGCAGAGGGGTGACATTTTGTTTCGTGGTGAAAATTGCTGAAATCCCAACTCTGGATTTTCAACTGGCTAACACTGCTGCCTTTGCTGGCATGATAATAGCTCAGCATATGTGCTGTGGACAGGCTATCTTCAGATAACAGACCACCTGCGTACACATCTGCACCACCAACTATGGCAATGACATGCATGTATATACAGAAAAGGCAATCAATCTGAGACATGGTAAAAAGCAGACAGCATTTTCTTTTTTTTCTCCTTTTGTTCTAATTGCACTGGAGCAGGTCGTGCTGCACAGTCCTGATGTTTTTATGAAGAAATATGTGAGATGAGATTAAAAGGGGTCTAGTCTTTCTTCGGCCCCCTTGTGCATGCCTTTCATTATCCTCGTCCCCAAAAGACTATCGCTAATGCAGTCCTTTGAATTCATTTTATCAGTTCATATTATTAGGCCTTGCAGCTGGCTTTGACCTTGGCTGTTCTTGTAGCCTAAAGTGAGCATATTCTCAACCCTCCTTTGTGTGCCTCTCTCTCTCCATCTCTGTCTAGTTGATTTCAGTAGAGACCTTAGAAACCATAATGAACTTAAATTGCATCTACTTGCCACTGAGCGACCAGCAGATTTTCCCCAAAGTTAAAAGCTATTTGGTGTCAAGTTTGAAAGCAAAGAAAATGCATGCTTAGGAGAAAAACGCCTTGGTGTAAAAGCATAACATGATACAGGCAAACAACTCAGCGGTCAAGGTCAAAAATATTACCTTGCCAGTCAACATGCTCAACAGTGCTGATGGAGAGTCCCTCGCATTAACACGGCCCTCAGCAGTACTGTTTGCGTACTGTTAGATGGCCACACAATCCTCTTTTTGACCTCTGTGGAAAAAGGCTAGCTTGCCACAGTAAATTAAAACGCGAAACAAAGGTTTTGGGAAGTGTGCCAGTACAAAATCCTAAGCTCCCCTTGTCTCCTATTTTGCCTAACAGACAAGTATTTTTCTCTCTCTCCCCCTTCAGTATGGCTGGACAGTCTCCGACCCTGCAGTAGTCATGAACTCACCACAGTGAGGAGAGAGTGTTTGCCACTGCTTGACCTGAATATTTGGCCAGGACCGGAGGCATGGAGGGGATAACAGGCCATTCCAAGCCACGCTTCTCAAAAACCAGCACAAAGGAAAAGCCCTGCCTGTTCCTAAGTGCCGAACAGACTCTGCTTGCCCTGGGGGTATACATTTATAAAGGGAATATTAAGTGCTGTTTTTTGTGCCAGGTTCATACAGTACAGTTAATTCCCTGGGTTACAACACTTGACTTTTATAAGGAGTTTGAGCAGTAAGTGTAGTCAACCTCTGTGTGAAGGTCTCCCCAGAGAATTGTATGACTTATATTTATTATGTTACATTGAAGGTGAAATTAATGACTTGTTACAAGGAATAATCTGCCTCACTGAAACATCAGTTAAGTTTGGATAGATCTGGTTTCTGATAATTGGCAGACTCAATAAACTCCATGTTATTCATTCAGCCGAATATGAGCAAATGAAACTCAATTAATTAGCCCCAAAAGCTGAAGCACTTGCCTCAGTGCAGCTGTGTCTGCATGTTGTGCCAGGCACACAGCATGGCAAAGACTACACAGACATTATGGACAGTGTATCGAGGCAGTGAGAGTTGCTGGGAGGTGTGCGAATGATAATCGGGATTGAAATGTATCTCGGCTTGAAAGCAGAAAGGGCAGAAAATACAATAGAAGGTAAATGGAACAACATTAAAATTGCTTGACCTCAACATTACCCTAAAGCTAGACTACAGTGCCATCTATTGAAAACATTTACAACAAATCAGTATTCTATGCAAATACTGAAGTGATGATTTTAATATTTCTTTTTTCTGCACAGCTTGAGTTCATTTCTAAGATCACACAAAACTGATCAATTGATTATCCTCGCAGATGACTTGTTGAGGGAAACTGCAGGTGAGAAAGATCAAAGCGGAGCTGTATAATCTGTGCGTCGTGCTGTAGTGACGTTGAGACTGAATTTTTATTTAAGTGCTACTAAAAGAAAAAGTCGATATTTTATTGCGGTTGCGCCGAATCGACGCAATTGACATTATTATAGCAGAAAACTTCATATAAACTAAAGAGAATATAGCGGCGCATTAAAACAATATAAAAGTGAGAAGTGAGACGATGGAGTTCTGAGTGATTACCTTCTTTGAGCAGGCGGGAGTGGATAAGGAGAATAAGAAAGCAGCAGATCGCCGCTCCGGTCAGTGCCCACGCAACTCTGAGCAGCTGCATCCTGGCGTAGGAAGGTTTGTGGCGGACCGAGACAGCCGTGCAGCAGGAAAGACACACTCCACCTCAGCTCACAGACACGCGCGGACTCATATTCTGCTGCCCATGAAATTCAACATTCGTCCTCTTAATGCAAAATCCTCACTTGATAGTCCAGTTTAGATGGGACTCAAAAAGGGCTGGGATCCGTAAAACAACAACACAAAATATGAGCGCTTGCTTCACTGTCGGTGCGTCAGAGCGGTTCCATGCAAGGGGCGATTAACCCCCAGTCACCGTCTAAAGGGCTGACATTTTTTCACACTTCTTTTCCTTCCTTTCTTTCAAGTGTCTCTGTTCGGCTTCACCAGACAATTTGACAGGCTCAGGAGAGCGGGCTGCGCCCCTCGGTGGGTCTCCGTTTTCCAGTGCGCACGGCGTTCCACGGCGATGCGGCGCGCAGATGATGATCACCGATCTCCGCTGCATGTTACGCACATCTCTCCCACTGCTGGAGAGGCAAAGACAAACACTGCCAACCAAGTCGCCTTGCCGCTCCCGTTTTTCCTCCCTCTCTCTGTTGCTCTCTCTCTCTCTCTCTCTCTCCCTCTACCAGTTCCTCACTATATCGCTCCGTTCCCTCTATTTACCTCTCTCCTTTCTCTCTCGCTTTCCCTCTTCATCCACTGCAACTCTTGCAGTTTGCGCACAAGAACAACCAGTTTCATAAACTATGCATCATGTGGAATAATTCTGGTTCTTCATCATCTGGGCGTCGTGCATCTTGCAAACATTTCTCCCAAATCAGACGCAGTGTGGCTGGTAAATTCTTCGGACTTTTCTTCACTGTGTCCTCCTCATACCAGATCGACTTTTTGTCCCCTCTGCTTAGCGCCAGGTTACGTCACAACTCTCCCCCAAATAATCTCCTCGAGCTACACAGCATGACACAGTGCAGCTCTAATATAATATAAAGCGCTTTAAGTGACAAATAAAAGTGAGCCACGTGGTTATAACCCCAAACCAAAATATGTCAAACTTAGAAAGCAGACTACAGTAGCCTAAACTCCTCTTGTATAACATGGGATATAAAGATTTCCTTAAGATTGAAGTGGAATTAAGCACATTTCCTCCATATTAGCTAAGCCTTCCTGTTATTAAACCAAGCCATAGACTTTGGGTAGCCTAGCTTGAGGCTCATTTTCCAAGAATATTCAATACCCTGAAACCTATTACACATGTGGCCTAAAATTGCATCATATTATAAACATGAAGAATTGATCGCATTGTGAATTGTTAACAAACCTCTGCAGCTCTGTTCACAGTGCGATGTCAGAAAGGATACCAGGATCCTGTGAGTGAAAACAATCTGACTACAGAAGGACCAGTACTGAACAGCAGACAATAGCCTGTGTAATCCCCATTCAACCACTCAGCTTCAGCACAGCCATTGTTTCTGTTTCATGTATATTTGTATACAGTTTAAATCTCATGTGACGTGTGGTGCAGCATGAGATGAAACTTTTCATTTATTAGTTTATTTAATCAGCCAGTAAGTCCCATCAGTGATTTTTTTGGAAGCAACTTGTCAGTTTCCACACAATAACCCATATGGCCGCTCCAGAGATCACAGCATCTGAAAACACAGCATTCCCTCCTTAGGGTACTTGTGAGTTTTATCCCAGCGTCTGTGTGTTTATAATTGAATCAGAATGACACGGTTGGTCGACTGACGGTGCCACTCAAACCAGAAAACTGTCATTGCAGTGTCAATAAGGTTGGCCCCCGCAGCTACTATCACTAATTAGCTGATAACAGTCACTGTTGGCTGGAATATGTGCCAGACTATGTGTGTGTGTGTGTGTACACACTTTGTCCATGCCTCTCTTTGCATGCATGTGTGTGTTAGAGAGAGCTTTATTTCTTTCCTGACACCTCCCTGCCTCCTCTTTAATGCTGGGATCCATCCATCTACTGAATAGAAAGCAATTAACAAAGACTTGACCTCTACAAGCATTTGGGGTGGGAAGACTTTATGTGTGCTTGTGACTGTGTGGGTGTGTGTGCATGTCTAACATTATCATCTGCTGAGCCCATATTACTCTATACTCACTGGAAACTAAATATAACTCCGTGCATGTGCATAAAGCCTAATTAATATACAGCTGGAAACACAGACAGAATGATATTACTTGATACTGCAGAGAAATTAATTACAACTATTCACAAGGTTGCCATCCTTGTGCGTATCATACTGACACATCAACTGCCACACTTAAACCTGTAAATATCAAAGCACTCAAACCATACGTACTCAGCTTGGAACATCATTTTGTAACAGCAAGTCAAGGTGACAACAACAATTTATGCAACTGTGAGGAAATTTAGAACATGAAAAGAAATCAGCGTTGCTACTTCCACACCTAGCAGTAATTAGGCTTTTCTGTTATTTATAAATTAGGAATGTGTGGATCAAAAATGACTGCACCCTTAAAAAAGTGGGAGCAAAGAGCCAAGCCTCGAGCTACACTCAGCACACAGCAACCTCTGCGCCCGTACAGTAACGGAAAACAGGGTCAATGTTGCTGGAGTTCTACTGTCATCACAGATCTACAGGTCAAATGTTGACCTGAATTTTCTGCTAAAATAAAGCAACAAAACAGATAAGCATACATGGATTTTTCCATTACAGCAGTGAATGAAGAAATTACAACTGCCCAAGTAGCCTATACAATTTAATGATGCTGTATAATTTAATAATGCTGCAGTCACTGCAAGTGGATACTGTACTGCAAGATTGGATTATTTGGCAGCATTGGATCCATGTAAATATAAATTCTAGAAGATAGGCTTGAGCTGCAAAAAGACTGGATCCTACAGTACTGTGCAAAACATTTATGCATTTAATATAAATGACAGTTTTTCCATTTGTCAGTTAACTTCATACAAAGTGCAGTAAAGGGAACTATACCTAAATCTAAGGTTCAAGCTCAACTTTGAATAAAATTGGTGGTTTGTTACTAATGGTGGGGCCCCAAATAGGTCCACATCTCTCATGTCTTACACGTCAGTTCAAAACTGTGTCTAGAGAATTCTTGCAAAGGTCATGATGTATCACATTGATAAATAATGTTAGGTATGTTTTTGAGCTGTTAAGAGGACCAGAGTCACCAAGCAACTTAAATGACATGTTGAGATAACTGTAAATATGTGATGTTAGTATATTATACCCTACCTATGTCTCTGAACTTCAGTTTTATCAGTACACTGGGGCTCATTTTCACATTGCTGCTTTGGGGACCCACTATTCTGTCTAGACACTATTATAAATCGCTGTTAGATGTTTGCTTGCATTTTTTTCTAACTCTTTTTTAATATTACCAAGGGATGGCAAAATGTTTAGAGACAATTTTTGGAGCACTGTGGAATTCTTTTTTTTCCTCCATAAATTATTAAACCATTTCCTTCCCCTCTATCCTTACACCACCCACCTACACTGCTGCCATGTCTCTTCTCTCACTTTCTCCTCCTCTATACTGCCACCTCCTCACTGCTATGCTTTTCCTTGCCAGGAGCCAGGAGAGGCGTTACTTGCTTTGTCCTCTGTGCAGGTCACTGGCTGTGTGCCAGACAGAGCCGATGCCAATAAAAGCCATGAGTAATGGGCTAAAACTTCTACATTCGCTGTGTTTCCCATTATTTCCCATGGCCAATAAATCTGAAGGAGGGCTTAATCAGAGGGAAAAGCTGAAACATAAGGCCCATGTCCAGTAGGGTGTCCAAGACAAAGATTCTTACAACTTAATCAGAGATAAAAGTAGAGGTGGCAGCCAACAATATAGTTTCCCTTATGACCCACTTTGTCTTCTGACAGGTGGAACCATTATTGTTTGGACAAATTAACAGGCAGCTGCTGTCTGTCATGAAACACTGGCTGCATCTGGCCTCTGACATGACAGACAAAAGTCCAACCACTGAATGGTCTGTTAACACTTGTTCTTTGGACCATGCATATCTGTGGTTCAGGAGGGCCTTACTCCACGTTCTAGGAAACACAAGAGGTGCTTCTCATTGATACATGTTCTAATCTTGGGACTTCTAGTGACCACAGCAATAATGCCACATGCAAAGGAGGAAATTAGCGATGTAGTGTATAGAGGGACAAAGTCCACATTAGGAGACGGTGGGTTTGGACAAATGGGTCAACTCCATGTCCACAATTGTAATCCTGATAAGTGATAATAGGTAAGTGAATGGCAGGATAATATTTGAATGGTGTGACAGCTGAGGTCAACTCTAAATAATCCCCATTTAAGAACCTAACAGGCAGAAAATCTATGTTACAGAGTAGGACTGGATTGTTCAGTGTAAATGCCAGTTTTATACAAGCTATATCGGGAAAGATCATGAAATATTCTCCTTTTCCACCTTGTTTCCCAGCAACAAGGAAGCACTCGGCTCCAACACTTCTCTTTCAACTTCCGTCTGCACGTCAAGTGCAAATGTGTCACAGTGTAATTGGCATCAGCTGCTTGACATCTTGCACCTGCGTATAAGCAAATGCTAGCTTTCTATCCCCAATTTGATAATAATTATATAAAAAACAATATGAAATACCCATTTAATATTTAACGTGTGATGAATTCCACTTGACTCAAAAGCTATGGCAGCTATTCCTGCTTCTGTGCTGTACCAGACTAGTTAGCTTATAGCTTGTCAACAAAAGTTTGGCTGTTTTCAGTCTTGTCCATAAGAGGCTTTTTGTTGCCCTTGTCACTGGTCAGTGTCAACCATAATTTCACCACAGACTTAAAAATCACTCAATCACAGGAAACAGAAAGCACCAGGATGTGTAAAACACTGCTTAGTTGTAACTTATTTGTGCTGAGTAGTTTACATGGCTTTGTGTTTCTTTCTTTCTTTTTTTTTTTTATACTGTCAATCACCTGACACCCACAGGAACGAAACAAAATATCTGCTGGCAAACACTCCATCAGAAGCACGTCACTTTAGACATCTGTCACTTTCATGTCTTTGTATTTAGGAAACATTTGTTAGTTGGAACATCAATTAATTTTCCACATCATAAACTTTTGGGTTTTAGTGAATATGTCTGATTACACACATTATGCAATGGAAAGTGACTGGAAAAAAATCTAAAGACAGAAATATATGAGCTATAAAGAACATACCAGTGTCATTTAAAGCACACTTATTTCCATGAAGGGCTTATTATTAGACTAAGAGAAAAGACAAATTACTTTTATTGCTTTTAATTTTGTTCTGTACTATTATTGGGGAGCAGAACAGAACTCAGAACAACTGTATCCAATCTAAAAAGGTTTCCAGTGTTCACAGGAAATGTAAAGCACTACTGACCCAAGAAAGACTGTATTCAGCTATGTATTTCTGGACTTTACATGTTTTGCCTCACCTGATGCAGCTCCAAGTACCCTCTACTAATATACATGTGCAGAATTCATGTCAAACGTTTGCAGGTAATGATTTGACTCTTCCTGTTGATTCCTAGAAGAGCTGTTTTCTGTGACTGCTTGTGTGGCCCACCAGGAAACTGGTATTTGTACACATTTTAACATCTATGCAATCTTGTTTATGCTTGACTTAAACAACAAAATTAGTATACGATTCTTTACTGGCTGTGCACACACAACACACATACAGGATAATTAAGTGTTATCATAGGAAATGCAATATATTGAGCTGACAAACACTAGTGGCAGGCTCATCCTCTTGTGGCCCCACTAAGCTTCTTACATTTCCTGTAGTCAGAGCAAAACAAGCATCCACTTACACACATGAGGATCCTTCTCTCCATTTAGTCTCCATTTCCCTGATCTTCATTCATCCATCATCTGTCGACACTGATGCCTCACCTGGCCCTATTCCATCAGTTACCAGTTAAGTGTTACAGTACCAATAAGAATTATTGGTGTTTTTCGCTTTATTGGGTTTACTTTGGTTCATTACTCATTTATTATTCTCTTTCACCAGCTCTCATCAGACATGTATAATGTAAAATTTGGAGAAAGCTACTTTGCTAAAGATGAGATTCCCTGATGTTGGTGACAGCAAAATGAATGGCTAAGCTGACCGACATGAACTGATTAGACATAGATGAATGTTGCATGGCACTAAGAATTCAAATCATGAGCAAATACTGAAGAAAAAAGTACTGAAGTTGAGCCAACAAACCAAACCAAGCTAGTCTCTTGCTTCAATGCAGTGATTAGAGTTCTTACAACTTATTATTTTCAGTTATGATTCAATACAAACTGACAAAGTTGTGCTATATTGTTCATTAGTTTTGGAATATATATAGATATATATCTATATATATATAGATATATAGATATATATATATATATAAATAAAGATCAACTTTCAGGGGTTTATTCGATGCCAGGCTTTCCTGGCTTAGGGGTTTTCAATGTCTGACACTCCTTTAAATCAGAAGCTTGAAGGGGTGACTGCAGACCAGGCCGTACAACCAGTTGCTCTCTCCCGTGAACCTTTCTCCATCGGCAAACAGGTACAAACTGTGCACCATCTGGTGAAAAATGGGCAATGCCAGTGCCCCGTCATTCTTGCAGTTGTGCCTCTCATCTATAAAACCCATCAATCTCAAACTCATCTAAGTGAGGAGAGAAAACCTGCTCTAACTGATTGACACATCAGCAGAAACACACTGTTTGCAGAAATAGGATAGCTCACAAAAATCATTTTACCAGGGGGATAAACTGGTTTGGAGCTCAAGCTAATAGAACAGCAACAGGCTAGCCCATAATACTAAGAATGCGGTGAATAGGTAAGGTGCAGTGTATCAAACAGAAAGGAGAAGAACATCAGAAAGAAGTTAATCTCACAAAGTCACTGAGGCACAGTATAATATTGCCAATGATTCAGTGAATGATGCCATAGACTACAACTTACATCTCTCCCTTCACACCCCTCTGACATACCTGCATAAAAATAAAATCTTTTGTAAGATCCAAAACTATATTAAAATGGAGGCAGAGAATATATTGATGTTTTAGGTATCAATGAACTGACAAGCCAAGCTGTAATACAATACAATTCATTTTATGAACTATTTTGCTTTTGTGGAACTTTTATAGCCAAAAATGTCATCACTGATAAACTGACTAGTATGGAGTCCACAAAAAGCATCTCAACACAGAAGTCTCTCTAGGGCTTGATCAGTTCACTTTCAATAAAAAGCAATTCAGGAAGAAAGCTGACTTCACCATTTAAATATTGATCAACTTTGGTAATGAGGATGTCATATTCAATCTGTTCAGAAATAATTAAAAATCAATATCCTATCAACATTAAATTAACCACAGTTTCTGTTTTATTTTGAATCAAATGAAAGAATGTTAATTAACTTGAGTCTCAATTTTCATACCAATCTTCTATGTATGGAACATCCTCACTGGTGTTAAACGTGGCTGAAATCTCCTACTGGCACATTTAGGTACAGATCACTGACAGAGAAGAGGGAGAATTGTAAGAAAGAAAAGGGGAAAAAAAAACTTTCACAAAGAGCGTTTGGCCATCTGCACGATATGAACTCACAGCATACAGATGAGCTCATCTGAGAGCAAACAGGTGAACACAGCAGGAGTTTGCACATAGCAGGCAAGCAGGAAAATGTAAATCAGAAATAAAAGGTAGCAGAGAGAAAAGAGGAAAAGCAGTGAGATACTGATCCAGGTGATAACATACTTCTTTGTTCCAATGAAAGCAATAAAAATGGGTCAGGAAACAATACACTCATAAAACATTCAACTCAGTGTTTGTATTGTGTGCACCCTTTAGAATCTTGTGTCTGAAGCTGCAAACCATCCCTGATTATTAAATATTACATACCGCCAGGAAGGTTTGGCTTTGACCCTCCCAAAGATGTTAAAAATAAACGGTTGCCGGGTCAAACATTTACTAAATCATCACAGTCAAATGTTAAATTAAATTTTCACTGTCTTGTGTAAAAGAAATGTCTAATACCACGCACAATGGAGAGACTGTAAGTAGTTAGCTATCCATCCAGCTAGCTATTACAGCTGGTAATTCATAAATGTCTTCATTTTACTTATCTTTAGAATGCCAGTATGTTTGCTTTGGAAGGACCAGCTCATTAATAAGCACCTCATTGCAACTTCATAAGCACGAGAAGCTACCTGCTCCTGTGTGGAAATGTGGGCATTCCAGTTGCTATAACTGTTTGATAGCTAGCACCACTTAATGATAATGTATATTTGAAAGTATCACATGGGAATATTAATGTCAGGAAAACCAAGAAGTATAGGTGATACTGAGACCTGCCTGCACATGCTGCTGTGTTAAGGGTACAGAGGAAGGTGATCAGAAAAGAAGACAGGAGACGTTACATAAACTGTGTAGAAATACACTATGGATTGCATATATTTAAAAGTATATTTATGAATACACGGATTATGTATATGAATGTCATTTATGTTGTCATGAAAACAACTATAAGTTGTGACCCTGGACTTCTACATATGTGTTGTAAACTTGTGAACTGACATGAAATCTGACCACCCAGCTAAACCAAACCTGCTTTCCAGCACCGATGAAGCACACTAACATGTTATCTAGTGTTTAATCCGTACAAAAACTATTTCATTTTCTTTATTTGTTGTTTTGCAGCAGGGTTATACTCCTGAGCAGGAGCTGGTTCTCTACTTGTTGCCTAACAAGTGAACTTGCTGTGTTAAATTTATTTTTAATTATTTAATATGTATTCTATAATTTATTATGAGTTATTTAGTACATATTGATTATTGATTAATAACATGTAACATCTGTAACATACTGTATGTGCCTTGACATTGACATTGTATGCATTGGAATTATGTTAAACTTATAATTACATTTTTTTGTCCTGTGACATGAAATCAAAACTTTGAAGAAACTACTGTAAAACATTTGGTTTATTGTATTTTTATACCTTTTGGGTCATATACTGAAGTCTATTCTAAATAAAAGATGCACAGCAGGCTCTGTGTAACCTGCTACGGATGAAAAGCAATACAACAGAAATTGAAAAGCAGCAATAGCTTTAAAGCAGAGGAGGCTGTGGCCTCTCTGGCCCAAACAAAATTCAATTGTGAAAATAGAGTAGATGATGATAATATTTGGTAGCAACATTGTCTGGCACAAAAAAAGAGCAGACTCCTCTCTAGGTTACTGCAACCTTGATTCACCCTGGCATACGTACATTCTAGGAGAGAAAAAATGAAAGGCAATTGAAAAAATGTGATTATTAGATGAGGGCATGTAGAGGAAAAAACAAGGCAGAATGGAGCTGGAGAATCATAATGGACAAAAAAAGAAATGGGGGGCAGACATGGCAGAAAAGAATTTTTGTCTTTTGGGGATCAGGAAGATAGTGAGTATATGGACTGACATGAAGTGCGAGATGATTCACAATTTTGCAGTAATGCTTCAGCAGAGAGTCAGACACTAACAGTCTGTCTGTCACCACAGGCTGCTGATGGACACACATTATTGGATCCATATACTGCCTCTTTGCTCAGTTTTTCACTGTACACCCATGGCCTCTAGTTAAACAGAGGGACTGTTCAGAGAAAAGGCACACAAGGTGAGTTCAATAGTCAATAGTGACAAGAACACACATATGTGTGTACTTGTGCTTATAGTTTATTATCTACAATATTAATCTAAAAAAATAACCTCTGGAGTGCACAAATTTGGTTAAATGCGTAGCTTGTTTATTTCTGGTCGTTTTTAAGCCTAATTGAACAGACCGTTTTCTGTGTATTTAGATCACTAATTATTTTCTAACATTCCAGGCATCTGTTACTTTTTGAAGTAAGAAACTATGTGCAGTCTTAAAATATGCTTGAGCTTCAATCATTTTGGTCAAAGTTAAAATACAAAGAAAAACTATAACCTATATGAGGCTTAATTTTTAATAATGGTGAGCAGAATGTAAATTACAAATTGCTCATTGCTGATGAACCTAAAGCACTGATATCACCTAATAAACCCAGCACACACGCTAATCTACACATCCAGCAGATACAGAGCAACACCTATTTGGAGCTCCCAGGCTTTAAAAGCCAAAGGAAGGAATAGTGCTGAATGTTTTGAATGTTTCCCTTTTACCATTAAAGACATTAACTGGTTTCTCAATAGAGTTCAAATTGATAACTTTATTTGTCCCTACAAGGGAAAAGCTTACTTGTAGAGGCTTAGACTGTATACAACTTAAATATCAAGCCCTAAATACTGCATGGCAATGATACATTTTGAGTTACTATAATTACATAAAATGTCTGGAAATGGTCCTTTAAATATAAGCCTTTTTTGACTGGTAGACTATTCTGGAAAATCAGTAGACAGGTCCACCATAATAGCCTGTCTGACAGGGGAAAACAGACTGACAGCATGTAGTGAGAAGAAGAGAACTAGAAAGACAGCAAGAAAGAAAAAGAAGAGTGTCAACAAAAAAGAAAGCCATAGTAAAGAGGAAGAAAAAGCAGGCAGACATGCACAAAGAGAGGGAACAAAAGCAATAACAGCGCAAGTGAGGGAATATGAGAATGAAAACAAACACTGTAAAGATGGAGCACCATCCTCTGGCCTCTCCAGGGCTCAAACTCCCTCTGACAGCACTAGAAAGACAAGGGATCAACCCTGATTCCAACCAGGCTTTGTCTCTTTGCACCGTGAAAATATAGCCTGGAATCCCATTATCCCAGGCTATAGAGATGTGAGGGCTCCATCTTCATCTCTTATATCACGGCACAGAGGGTATGGCACCACCTGCACTATATATCGAAGCTCCAGCCTTAAAAAAATGCTCTCAGGCTCAAGAGGCTCTTTAGTTGAAGGGCAAACAGAACTAGAACAGAGAAAGGATGACACTCATTTCGAGCAGCAACCGTATTCACAATCTTCTCTAACTCTGGCATACCAATGAAAACCTTCAACTTGATTTTCTCACGAGTAATAATAAGTGTTGGAATCAGGACACAAAGGCATTAGTTCTCACGTGCACCTTTTTGTGTCGCTTTCACACACATGCACACAGAGGTTGCATGGAGAATTGAGCTGGTGACAAGAGCTAGATTTGATTTTATCCCTTCTCTACATTCCCGAGCGCTCCTTAGGGCCGTCACACAAACTGTCTCCCAGCAGCAAAAGTAGATATGAAATTAGTTTTGCAGGGTGTTGGCAAGTGCCATGTTTGTACGGCTGGCCTGCGTCCACTGCACCCTGCACCTCTCTAGATCTGTGTGTGTGTGTGTGTGTGTGTGTGTGTGTGTGTGTGAGAGACAGAGCAATGAGGAAAAAAAGGAAGGAATTATCACACACAAGAATTTATAGATCACTGCTCCCGCCCAAATGTACAGAGGCAGTAGCATACAAGATTGCATCCTGCATGAGTCAAAGGCAGCCTCTAACATATTCAGCATTACATCTCTCCTACACACACAAACAGTATTTATGGACGCATGCACACACACAAACACATCTCCTCAATCCCTGATAATCATCTCCTTTTGTAGCTGCCAAGGGCATATTCTTGCTTTCACCACAGGGGATGATCCATGAAGGAGTCAAGGTGGAGCTGAAACAGAGTCAAATGTTTCCTTTGATACAGCACTCAGACACACACAGACACACACACCCACACACACCCCTGCTCTGTGTGCAGATTTTGCATGAACCACAGGAGTGACGACAGCAACATACTGTTAGTGTGAGTAGACTCTGCAGGCCAAAAGAGAAAAAGAGGTTTGTTAATTGAATGCATGAAAGAGGTAAACAGATTGAAAGAGAGATGAGGAGTGGAAGAGAGAGAGGGTACGGCTGATTAATTGAAAGTGAAAGGGGGTGAAATTATTAAGAAGAGAGGGATGGGGGGGGAGAAAGAGTTTGTGTCATAAAAGCTTCTTTGAGAGTAGTGCTATCAAGCAAGTCTCGCTCTGACCGCTCATGTGTTTGCATCTAAAGTAGGCCTAAAATGCTGCGATGGCAGTGGTGATGTTTCACAGCAGGACTGAGCATTTACATATTTCTGCCCACAAATGTTTTCTTTCTCTTTTTCACACATTTGCTTTATTTATTGATTGAATTGAGTGCAAGAAGCGTAAAAAAACGCATAAAAATGAGCTGAGGCCTGAGTTTTCTCTTTCAGAAGGGCATTTGTATTCCAACCACCCACCCCCCTCTCCTACTGTACTGTATAAATAACCTCCCCATAAATTTAAGCAAATCCTGCACACACACTCAAATACACGCAGAATCTCTGTGAGATGCTCAGAGCTAAAGATCCAAAGTTCACGTAAACACTTATAAACACACACTTAAAATTTCCCAGCACACATCTTTCACACACATTTCTCAGCAGTGTTGGGAGAAGGAGGTGGAAAAGGAGGAGGAAGCTCCATCTGTGCAGGGAGGTTGGATGCCTGGCAGTCTCTACGGGCCGCTCGGCCATCCATCCTACCCTGCTTCAACCTGACCAGCCCCCCCCCCCCCACCCACACCCAACCCCTGCTCCCTCGCTTTCACCCTTTCTTCGCCCCTCTCCTGTCTCCTTTCATGTGAGGAGCGGAAGTGTGGCTGGCATCCACTGCCCTTGTTTGATACAGTGGCCGCGTGATGCCCGACTGCCTGCTTGCCTCGCCACACACATATGCACACTGACGCACACACATCGGCAGCTTGTGTTGGCTTCATGTGCTACCACCTATTGAGCGGAAAGCTCTTTTGTGAGGAGGAAAACACTGGCTGCTTTAAGGGTCACATGTCAAAAGGCAGAAAAATAGTGAAAAGCCATTCACTGATTTAGACGAACTACAGCCAATCACATAGTCCTACTCACAAGGGTTATATATATACATATATATATATATATATATACAGTATATATACTCCCAGGCCTCTGGTAGAGGACCCGAGATTGAGGAAGACACACCACCCATAGGGGTGAGACAGGAATTTTTATTTTTATTTTTATTTATTTTTTTTTTTTTTATGATGGTGATGGCTAACCAACCAGACATAGTAGTGGTGAGAGAAACAGCAGAAGAAAAGCCGTAGTGGTAGATGTAGCAATCCCAAGTGATAGCAACATCAGAAAGAAGGAACACGAGAAGCTGGAGAAATACCAAGGGCTTAAAAAAAGAGCTAGAAAAGATGTGGAAGGTGAAGGCAACTGTGGTCCCCGTGGTAATCGGCACCCTCGGGGCTGTGACCCCCAAACTGGGAGAGTGGCTCCAACAGATCCCAGGAACAACATCAGAGATCTCAGTCCAGAAGAGTGCAGTGCTAGGAACAGCTAAGATACTGCGAAGAACCCTCAAACTCCCGGGCCTCTGGTAGAGGACCCGAGATTGAGGAAGAAACACACACACCACCCATAGGGGTGAGAAGGGAATTTTTTTTTTTTTTTTTTTTTTTTTTTTATACTGCATCTATTCATATTTCACAACAAAGTATTCTATACTTGACTTGTATGACTTGTATGCAGTTAAATGATGTCACACTTACTGGACTGGACACCTTCAACAATGATCCAGACTGTTTTTTCTAAAACATCATTTTACTTGGCGAACCACATGAATGGAATGCGTCTTGTAGGAGGAGGCTGCTTGCACACGTATTTCACATTTGTTGGATACTATCAATCTGTCTGCCATATTTATACCTTTAACTTCACCATAATTCCATTTCTACAAGGAAACACTATCACATTTTCCTTGGACGGCCGTCAAAGAGCAGTAACCGACTGACTGTGTTATGTATAATTCATGCCAGAAGCTTGACTTAAAGCTTGTCAAGTTATTCCTCTCGGGGACTGACTAGGGTCCATAATCAAAGTAACTAACCTGTGATTTACTGAGCCCTGGGGTAAACATCTGCTGCCTGTCATCTGGACTGCTTACAAGACATGACTGTTTACATGCATTTAGCAGTGGAGGGGGCTTTAAAAAAAAAAAAAAGAAAAAAGAACATGGTGCAAGGATTTGTGATTCCTCAGCAGTTCTTGCTACTACCTTGCCAACCCCATCACTACACTCTTCTACGCCTCGGAGGGATACAGTAGGAGAAGTAAGCTAAGTCAGAGAGAGATGTATGTTTCACTACCTGGCCCCTTATTTATCTTTGGGTTTATTACCCCCCACCTTCCCCTTCTCATTCGCTCCTTCACATCATGCCTCTCAATCACCTAACAAGGCAGAGAAAAGACACAGGTTGTGGAGACCCACAAGAGGAGAGAAAGAAGAAATCTTAACAAAAATTGAGCTTAAAAAAGATTAAAAATAAATAAATAAATAAAATTGATTCTCCGATATGTGTGGTGGAAACAGCGGTATTCAAACATAACAGAATAACAAATGGGGCTGTAGGAAAGTTAGGAAGGGGTTTGAAGGAAAGGGTGTGGGGCATTGTAATTTATTTCTGCTAAATAGGATTTATTTCCCCTGACCACAAAGTTATATTTTATTTACTTTACAAAATTATATAAGCAAAAATGCCTTTTTTCCATCAAAAGCCGGGTCTTGTTTGTACCAGAGCTCATACAGGCACAGCTGGCCATAAATAAAGGACAAGAAACATGTCTATGAGCTTTTTCATCACTTGCAGCCAGTGTAACTATTGTGATGCCAGGTCAATACAACACAACACAAAATAAAACAGTCACAGGCAGAAGACACACCTCGTGAAATCTGAACACAAAGTAAACACCATTTCTCCTAAAGTTCAGACTTTCTAGTACTATAACCTGCACTAATCTTCACAAAAATAAAAGTAGTATCTATTTCTCCTTTCCTTTCCGTAAATTGTCTATTGTTGGCATTGGTACCTGATTCATGCTGTGTAACTACATCTCAATCTGGTGAAAAGAGTGAGTCCTATTTTCACTAGCCTAAAGTTGCTCCTTTATTCTTTATCCTAAAAGAAAATGGAGCAGTGGTAATAGTACAGCTGAAAAAAATGTGTCACAAAGTTTCCAATTTCAGTTAAAGTGAACTTCAACATTTTGTTTTTTTTAAAGAGCCTTGAGATGACTGTATTGTGATTAGGCACTATACAAAAAAATAAAATAAAACTGAACTGAATTGAACTGATTGGCAGTGTATGTTCACGCCCTATATAATAATATGAATATACCATATTTTCTGGACTATAAGACGCAACAGAATATAAGTCGCTTTTAGCAAAAACATCCTTGTTGAACAGAAGAAAAAAAAACATACACGTTGCTTTTGTGTATAAGTTATGTTTCAATGGACAAGTGTGTCCAACCTTTTGGTAGTGTAGGTTGCTTCGCTATATAAGTCGCACTACAACCCAGAGTAAAAAAAAAGTGCAGTGTCTTCTGATCATGCTTTATTTTTTCTTTCTATATACATACTTATTTGCATATATCTTGTCCACTTTTCCTTCTCTTCTTTTGCCCTACAGATATCCCACACTTCTAACAACCAAAACCAACAGTACATTTCCTTCATAGTCCCTGTTTCTCCTTACCGAAGTAATACTGACAAATAGAATGACAGAAAGCTGCAATAAACAAATCTATAATACGCAACTCCTGCAATATTACCAGTGCTACTGCAAAGCTCTGGGCTGATGGTGTGCACCACAGTCAACAGGAGGTAAGCAATTTTGATAAAGTCCCTTTCAAAGTTCGATGCTCAGCTGAAAGCTTTTGATAGCCTCTCTCTCTTCATTGATTCTCTTTGATTTCTGGGCTCTCTTTCGCTTTCCCTGTGTCTTTGTGTTTAACTTTCTTGCACTTTCCAATTGTATTTCTCACCAAGCGCCGTCTTTATTTATGTCTCTGTCTTCCCTTCTATCTTAATCTTTTCAACCATTTGCAGTGCAATCAATCTCGGTGTCTACCATTGATGTGTATAACAAACCTATCAGCTTGCGGGTAGATGAGTGATGAGACACATTTAGAGGAAGTGTGTAGTGTAATAACCCAACTAAAGCCCCAGAAATATGACATAATCCACACTGCCATGGGCAAAGTCACTACCACATTTAGCTAGATTAAAACTAATCAATTAGTACACACAATCTTGAAAAAATACATTAAATTAATTCTAATAAAAGCTTAAATCATTAACTTTCTCCCCTTGGGTAAAATCCCATAATTATAATTGTCAATTTGCAAATTCAGAGGCCGAGAAGTATTTAAATCATGTAGGAAAATACTTGACAGAGAGGGCCAGTTAATTAAACTACTTCAACAACTTATTTACCACATTTGAGTTAAAAGGACTGTTTGTGTGTTGGGCTTGATTATGAGCTTAGACCAGCATGGATGCCTGTGGGTGAGCCTCCATAGGCAACTTGTTCTCCTAGAAATGAAGTTTATTCACAACTAAATTATTTTACAAATGCATCTCAAGTGTAACAGCTGTTTGGATTATGTTCACTGGCAAATTTGATTTCCAGTCCAGCAAGTGTAAACAGCGTAGATAGGGAGGAGTCAGCACGGAAAGCTTATTGTTAAAAACTAAAACACTTTGGATACAGTTAGGTAAAGAAAGTGGCTTTAGCTAAAAACTTTAAACAAGTGTTGACTTTTTCGACATTTAGCCTAAGCCATAGGCCTTCGCTTGATCTTAAACCTGCTATAACTGCTTATTTCTGACTACAGCACTGACATATTTTAAGCATTTTGGCCACCTTTTACCTCTGTTCTCATCTCTCCAAGCTCCTCAGGGAAATATCTTGCTCTTTAACTGTTAAATGATCCATAATATTCACCAGCTAGCCACTAAAAGTCCATCACTTGAGAGAACAATAAGAGTGAACCGAAGCAGTGAAGTTAAGTCTGAAGATATTAAAATATTGTAAAGTTGCCACAGGCCATGCATCATTATTCAGCAAAGTTAAAAAAAAAAAAAAAACTGTTATCTCTCTGTCAGTATTTGGGCAAAACTGGCTATATACCACTTCAAATGAGAAATTTTTGTATGTACTTTAGGAAAAATGGAACTGGTAAAATATGCAGATATTTCATTCTTATTTGTGTTACGAATATTACATATAGTAAAGAAAGGATGATAGAAGTGATAAAAGTGAAAAAAAAAAAAAGTAAAAAAAAAAACCCATAATGGATAATGGATTAAAAAAAATGCTTTTTGCTATCGGCTCCTGCTCTTATCCCCTTTCTCCTCTGTCAGTCAACCAACCCCATCATCCTTTTCTTGGCCCATCATTGGATGCATGCTGGGAGCCGCGACCTGCTCCTTTATCAACACAGAGCCAGGTGCACTCTGGGAGCTTCCTGCTTGCCCTTTATCAGCGCTGGCTTCAGAGATGTAAGCATGGTTTGCTGCTTGTGTGTATGTGTGGTGCTGGACATTAGAGTAGATCATATTTTTTGGGTGCCTGATTGAGTGAGAATAGATTATGTGTTTGTGCATGTGGATGTGCCTGCATGACTGTGAATATGAGAATATGTGTGTATTTGTGTCCTGGCAAGTGTAAGTGCGCATGTGTGTGAACAGAGGGATCGGATCCCAAGCCTATCCCATGGGACTCAGTGGGCCTGTCACTTCAAAGGGCCGCGGGGGTCCGATATGCCAGCCTGCCCGCCAAGGGGGAAATCCTGTTTATGTGGTGGGGCCTCGCTTGGCAGGACCAGTGGCTAACACTGCAGCCTGGCGCTTTCACAGACTGCCACCACCCATGTAGGTTTAAATCCTGAACCACACTGCGATGCCACAATCCACCCTCTTTCCCTCTCCTAGGCAAATACGTCTGAATTAGAGTCGATAATATTTCAGGAGGGAGTCAGTGTTTTGATTTAAGACACGAGTCATCTAAACAAAAAGAATAAATTGTTTCTTTTGAACACTGTATAGTACAAATATCAAATACAGCATTCATTCTTGTTTGTGATACAAAAATAAAATGACTGTTAGGTATAATATTTTACATGGTGGCCTCATGCTGCTTCCTGCTGTGCTCATGAAATGACAAGTCCATTTTAACACCCTCAGTGTAGTCAAGAAAACAGAAGAAAGAGGGGAAAAAAGCCCTTCAAAGTGGGAGACGGGAAGGACAGAGAGGGAATCAGCTTTGCCTTTAAAACGTTTTGAAATACTTTTATCTCATCAAGCTCGACTGATCACAAAGAAAATTGATCTGTACTAGGGAAGAGGTTTTTCAATACACTTTGCAGTCGTCAGTGATTTGCCTGTCAGGCTCCTGCTGAGGGACTTAGTTTGAAGAGGATTTTGATAATCCAGGGAATACTGTTCATATGACAATAATGTGTCAGACTGTTTTGACTGTTTTTTAACAACGATTGACTGGCAACTATTTTTGCTTCAGGATCCTCTTTTGACAAATACCACAGTGATACAACAAATTAAATGTTTTTTCTGAAGAGACTTAGATTGGATTCCAGCGCAGACATATTTTAAAATTAGTGACTTTGTGGTTACTGGCACTGAAATGCAGGTTTATGCACTTTAACTGAAAAATAGCATTCTTGGAATTACAGTAACATTTAAAAAGCAGCATACAAAGATTCAATGAAAGCCCCTGTGGTGTATATTAATAGCACGACCCAGTAATGTCATGTATGGGATAGGGTTGGAAGTAGAGAGAGTAGTAGTGTACTGTGGGGCCAAAAAACAATTGTAAACTTAAACGAAATAAACATCTGTGCCCCAGCACATACAGTCAAATGTTATGTACGAGGGACACAAACAGGGCCAGTCATTCAGTCAGTCAAACAGTTAGCAAATGAGAAAGGAGACAGTAAACCCACAAAGTTAATATACCTTTGAATATCAGATGACTTCTGGATTATTACATTTTTACTGCCTAGGGGGTCAATTGGGAATTATTCTAAATCCTGTCTCTGATTTTCTACCTGTCCCCTCACCGTCATAAATATGCAAAGCGCACAAGGACACTCTCAAGGCAAAAATCATAAAATGAAGCCTTTTCTATTTCCTCATCCTATTCTGCCTCATCGTTTTTAGTCCTGCCTTGTCCTCCTCTGTCCCACCCTGTCCTGAGAACCAGCTCCTGCATTATATAATGGAAATCAACTATGTTGGTCATTGCCCAGGTCTGATGTGTGTCTCTCTGTCTTTGTCGGGACATCTCAACATATTTAGAGATGATAGTAGTCTTTCTAACTGATGCACATAAAAAAGATTGAGGCATGATCGCCAAATTGTTCCTTAAAATTGTCCTAATGTGGCTCAAAGGTATAGGATATTTCCTGGCTTTTATGATGGCTTTATTAAATGAATGTCCCAATAATCCTCTCAGTGCATTCCCACTAGAATTTATGTGAATTCTCAGTCTGCACATAAAAAATAAACTGTAATGTAAAAATAAAAACTTGGTTTTTATGTTTGTGCTGAGGTGGAAAAACTGGTGTGACAATGAAAATATGACAAAGTGCAATGGACACAGACGTATAAATCAGGACATACATGGAACATTACCTAAACATGCACTGAAGACTTCAGGTTTTCAACAAATTAGAAATGTATCAGTTACCAAGTCAACTGAAGTGTGTAGAATATGTCGCACTCCTGCAAACACTGCAAACACTGCAAACACACACACACACACACACACACACACACACACACACACACACACACACACACACAAAACAGGTGGTGTCTTGCAAGACAGAAAAAGCATCCAGTGCAAAGGCAAGTCCTTAAAGTGTTGAATGTGTTCATCCTAATCCTGCTAATGTTCACTCTGTAGCAATGTTCTGAGCTGAAGTCTCCATTTTCACTGTCTTTATTACTTTTTCCTCTATGCCAGTCTTTAGTTATCTTTCTCCCTTTCCAAATGTCACGTTTCTAAAATCATTTTCAATCCTCTACTTTCCTTATACTATGCTTGCTTACCCTCTCTTCGTTCCTCCACTGAATTGGATGAGGGGATAGAGGGGAGAAAGAGTAGACAGTGGGAGAAGGCCTTAAGTAAGAAAAAAAAACACAGCAGTAATTGGCCTTCCGCATTTCCTTTCCATTTAAATCACATCAAAATTGCTGCCTGTGACAGCAACTGATGTTTTGGACAGCAATTGTGACACAGATTTTAACTGCATGACTAGGCAAAATTGTCCAAGAGTTGTTTGGGGCCAGAAGCCTTACCATAAAATAAAGCACTTTATAGCTCTGCTGCTGCTGATGGTGCCTGTTAAGCAGTGGGAGAGAAACTGACACAGACAAAGGGAAATGGAAGTGGAAAGAAGGAACCTGAAAGTGGAATATGAAAGAAGTTTGCTTGAGGAGTGCACAGAAAGTATAAGGACGGGGAGATACAAGTAAGATATGAGAAAAGAGTGGCCAACTGATAAAATGACAAAAACTGACACTAGCATGCTACCTAACAGAACAAAATAAAGTTTCCTTCAATTACCAAAATCAAAGATCTCAGTTTAAAAAAAAAACAGAACACCAGCCCCAGGTGCTACACTTATAAAACTACAGCTCTTATTTCATTAAGTCTGGATGTTTATTCCCAAGCCAACCATTCTGGATGCTATAAGAAAAGTATTTTTTTCACTGTAGCTGACTTTTTTTTAACCTCACTCCCACTGAGTTCAGGTAAAGCCTATTAGTAGCCTAAGAGCACAGTGACTTAGTGTGCCTCGGGCTTTGGAAATACCACTATATATTCCACCTACACTCCCTCAGGGGAACCATTTATGTGTTTTTATTTAATACATTCGAGTGTTTTGCATGTGAGTATTTATGTTTACAAGTGCGTGCGCTTTTTTAAAGAAAACAAAAACCTATATACATCCTGCAGTAGGAGCTTGTAGGTGTGCATGGCAAAAGAAAGGGGGTTGCGTCGGAGGGTTGTATCATGTCTGTGTGTCTGTCTTTGAGCAAGTGTTTCCATTTCCTCTGCAGCATATATGAAGCTCATAAGCACGTCTATCTGCCTGCCTCACTGTATGGCTCCATTCCCAGTCACTGTCAGTCAAGGTAACTTCATACACGTGTGTGAGCAGTTAAAGACCAGCTAAGCACTCACAAGGGGCCGCCTGGCACAAGCACAGCCAGCAAACACAAGGTCTCTTGCTAGCTCAAAGAGCTCTTCACAGCTGGGGTGTCTACTTTAGATAAGCCTTGCTTTTTTTTTCTGTTTTTTTTATGATGCAACCATTAAAAGCTTTTGGCTCACAGTTTAGTAATATCATATATACCACAGCTTTCTGAAGCACTTTACAGCCTCCTTAATTCAACTGTTAACCCTAACAGCTTTAAAGTGAGTACTAAAATCAACTTTGCACAGTAAAAGCAACAGCCATGAAAAAATAATAACTAACTGAAACTGCAAGCATAGGAATACTGGGGTCAACGCAAGTCGATACATAGGGTGCATCAAGTCACTGTGGTCAGGTGGACAATCCACTAAAGCCTTAAAAACGAAATCATTTAAATTTGCTCCCCTACATATAAAATATAAGTGTGGAGTGATTGTAAGATCTGTAAGTGCCTTATAAAAAAACAAAAAACAAACCTGAAAGTCACACCACCATTTAACATGATTAAATAATTTGTTTCAAGTGCTGAAGCTACTTGCAGTTACCAATCTCTATGGTGTTTTCTGTTGCTCTTTTCTCTCTCCTGCTTTCTGAGACTGATGGCTGGTTCGGACGGAGCCTTGTTCCTTTAGAGGGACGTTTTCCTCCCCACCATCACCAAGTGTTTGCTTGAGAGATTTGTTCTTTTAACCTTACTTTAGCTGTGATATGGCACTATATACATTGAACTGAACTGAAATGAAATAAACTGAATGCACAAGAGGGCAGATAATGTGATGTACAATATAAAGCATGAACATACAGTACATACACTCAAGCACACACTATCAGAGCTGATACTTTAAACTGCTTCACCCTGAAGCCATCATTGCATTTTTCGCAGCACTGGTGGTCCCTTCCCACTTTTCCTCTTTACAGCATCTCAGGCTATTCAATAAAGAAGCTTCAGGGAGCTCGGAGGAGCGGGATGGAAAAATAGAGTGAGCATTCAATTCTGCCTGAATTATCCCAGGGTTTGTATGCTTACCGTGATAAAAGAACATAGAAGAAATCTATGGCTTATTTAAAGGCTGCTGCATCATGCTCAAATGCTTTCCCAAACAGGACCTAAATTTTACATGCCCATGAGGGAGCAGCTTCAGCGCTTTACAGAGGAGCATGGTACATTGTTAAGCGTGACCCTGCGTGTCGGGATGTCTTGTCAGACTGTGAGGGCTATATGCTTGTACTAGAGCAAAGCCGGGTCGTCGTCAGAAGAGCGTTGAGGGTTGGCGGAGTGCATGTCCTCACGCAAAGTTCACAGCTTTCCAGTGAGAGCTCTCATTACTCCCATGTGCTCAAACAAACATCAGTTTGAGCACAAACTGCTACTTAATGCCAAGCAACAATTTTCTGGAGTTTTAATGTGCCATACTTCAAACATAATGGTCTTGTCAGGGAGAAGCTACAGATGCTGTGAGAATGAGCCATAGAGGAAGCTAACTGGCCCTGCTTTCAAAAATCCGGCATGCAAGAGAAAATTTTGGCATATTTTTGGCACAGCAGCTTCCAGAGATGACGCAGCAGAGAAGAAGCACAGGGGCAGGAGGTGGAGGAGGAATAAAACACTGCAGATCAGCTCTTTGCTATTAAAAGAGAAGCAAAAAAGAAAACAGCTCCCTTCTTCACGGTTTACATTAAGTGGCCTGTGCACAAGAAAGCCAGTGATGTATAACACTGGACCTTGCATTTAATTAAGCAGGTCCCCTCAGCCTCTTTTTTTTTTATCTGGGCACAAGCATAATCATTTCATATATGCTGTGATATCATCTGCTTAATGCGCTATTTTACCATACACTTAAACCTGGGTGATAAATCTGACTGTGCTCTCCATTAATAGATGCAGGACCTTGCTGAATAATGTGTGCATTAGATTAGCAGCACTACAGATGTGAACCACCATGGAGAGAGGAATACTTAACGTTAATCTCTCTTGGTGGTTCCCAAAGGACGAGAACTTAGTGCCCCTTCCCATGGCTGTAGGTGGAAGACGTGTGTACTAATGGGAGAGAAAGAAAGATTAAAAGATGGAGGGGAAAGCGTCTGCAGTCAAAGGCCACGTCCACTTGTAGGCTTCTCATAATTCATTTCAGTGGAACAATGCTGCCACATGCTCACAAGAAAACCTTAAGTAAAATGCTTTAACACACTCTCCAGCCAGATATTCAAATGAGAAGCACAACTCATGCTCAACTCTAAGCAAGATGCCATAGGTTAAAATATGCTTTTTCAAAACATTAACTTTTACAGCGACACTTAAGAACATCTTTTACATTACAATCTCTCCTCTTTCCTGTCCTGACCTACTCCTGTTCCCTGATTTCCAGTGAGTGAGGAGTGATTTGAGGTGACCTCGTTACGGAAGCTGACAATACAACAAAAGAAACAGGGTTATGAAATCGAGAAACTCTATTTCCTCCCTCCTGGCCATATATCTCCCTGAAATAGTAGGAAGAGGATTCATTATTTGGTAGCCTCTCTCCATTCTTATAGGGATTTGCATATGTATCCAGATGAGTGGTGTATGGAGGTATGTGTGTTTAGCTGCACTTGTGAGGAAAAAGATCGAGACTGTACCTGGGGTTAAAACGGGGTCAGGTTGAAGGCAAACTTCTAATATATTAATGCAATTTAAAAGAACATCCTCAGAAGAATAGGCAAGCAGATCTTTGTGTGGATGTATGCAAATGTGGATACGGTGGGTGAAAGACTGAGAATGTGAGTGGCAACAGAGAGAGAGAGAGGCAGAGTGTATATTGTAGTCCAGTCCAATATTGTAGACAGAGTGCAATAGAAAGAGAGTGTAAGAGAGCAAGTGGCTATCAGCAAAGGTGTCTAATTGTTTAAAAGAAGAGCATGAATGTATGTATTTGTGTCTGGCCTGTCTCGTGGGTGTTCAAGAGAGCCCTGTGCCCCATCCTGCGTCGCCCGACATAATGATCTAATCACTGATGCTTCATGTTTGCGTGAGCTGCTGCTGTGACTAGTGGCATGACTTGTGGTGAGAGGAGTGGACATTCAGCTCATGTACAAAGCTGAGTCAACGAAGGTGCAGGCTTAAAAGCCAGTGTTCACCCAGAGGGCCAAGCCATCAGCAAGTGAGTGAGAGACACACACACACATTAAAAAAAAACTACGTACTATTTATGACAAATTGTGTGCAGTATGTATATTTTTGTGTATCATTAAATAGCTGTTTTAAGTTGGGTGCAGCCATATATCATAAATGGACTACAATATGCTATCTGTTATAGTCTGAGAATAATGCAGCACATGCTATTTGATAGATCATGACTAGTATTGATATTTTAATTTCCAAAAACTAAAAAGCATCAATGCTTTGCATGTTAAACCAGTGAAAATGCATAAAGACGTGTTTCAAAAGTATTTCCTTTCTTGCTTATTATTATTATACTTATGAATTAATATATTGTCAATAATAATAACACATTTCTAGAAACATATTGAGAGCCTGCAAAGATAATAGAAAAAGTGATAGAAAAAAACAAAGAACCAACAAAAACAAAAAGCAATCAGATAAAGTGGCTCTACAGCAATTTAGTACAGTATTGCCACCAGAATAGCAAGCTTGTCGTAGACAAATTAAGGCAGCAGAAGCCATTGTAGCCTGAAACACTACAGTTCCTATAATGTAATTCAAACTGTATCTGCATCGACATCTCGAGCCTAATAAATACACCTCTATCAAACTCCATGACAAACCAAGATGACCCTGAAGACATCAACAGGGTGACTTAATCCGATTTGAGAAAGCTCCCACACAAAACATTACACAAAGAGAAGACGCACTATGACATGAAACATTTTCTTCCTCACTTTTTAAGAGTAATGCAAAGATGATGTGCAGACCAGCATGTATGAAAATATGAAGACAGACAATGTGGTGCATTTACTTTTGAGTGGACTGTCTTAGACAACCTGCTTTTGGTTATGTTGTTTTTATTGCATTCAATGTTTGACCTCAATAATTGTAGCATGAAAATGTAATACCATCGCTGACTTGGTGGACTGGCCCTAAAGGAACCAGTAATAACAGATACAGATGATCAAACGAGGTAACGCGATCATTGCAGTTAACAAAAATGCTTAATCTGCAATTGTGTTCCAATTAAAATGTATTATTAGAATAGCTGAGAAAACGGATTCATAATTATTACATACCCCCCTGATGCAAAAATGTTGAAATATTCAGTATTTACTTTTATCTGATGTATCAAAGCAATAATATGATGCCTCTGTCTGCACATAAAATAGAAACAGCTGATGGCTGGTGATGACACACTGTGTCAACAGGAAATGGAAAACGAGTCACCCCACATCCTCACCGCCTTGTGTCTCGCACTTGGGTTTCACCGGCAGTTCCAATCATGTGTCACTCCAAAAGCATGGGGATTAGGAGGAGGTGGTTTGTAGTGAAGAGCGAACGAATGTTACTGCTTGCACTACACACACATGGATGCACATTAGTAGTACGCTTGTATATCTCCCTGCTCTCCTAGAGTCTCTGAATGCAAAGACGTACTTCAACATCGCCAAAGGATTTGTTAATTAGCCTGCCAGCATCTGTCCTATCAATGCAAGAGGGGATTAGAATACAAAAAAATAATGCCCATCATCTGATCACCACCTTTCCACAACAGCACTCACAATGACAGATGTCAACCGCCCCCTCCCCTACCTACATAGCCCAGGGATAAATAAAATAATAAAATAAAGTTTTTTTTATGTGCTCTTTCTTTAATTGATGTTAGCATGTTGTTGAATAATGCATGCCACTCTTCAGCACAGTACTGTATAGGAATAAATTTTGTGTGTATGTGAGTGTAATAGGAGCAGCATCTACTTTGATGTGAAACTTGCTTCCCACTTGTAATGTCCTCCAGGGGCCAAAGGGAATTGATGAAATGATAACTTCTGCTCTTAAGCAACGATTATAGCTGTGATTAAGTTGTAAGAGACAGACCCTATAGGAGATGAAGAGGAGGGCAAAATGGCGAAGAGTTCTCTCTATTCATTTCTCTGCTGGAAGCTTTGGGTACACTGAGCTCGATGTGGTCTCCCCAGACATTGACAAATGAAGTAATTACATTTATGTGAGTGTGTAGGATTGATTCATCAACCACCACTTGCTACCAAGAGCTTCTGATTTAATTGGAGAGCTGGTGACACATGCATCTTCCTGTGATAACAGATCATTTTTTTGTCAAAATGAAATCACCCCTCTAAAATTATATGTGGAATTCAATATAGGCCTGAGTCGATGGTGTACAATTCTAAACTCTATATCAATTACTCTTCATTTGAGTGTTATAATTAATATTTTGCTGTTTGCTAATTACTGTGTACATCATCATATAAAATCTGTATATTTCAGATGTTAATTATCATGCTGGTATGCTATTTATGAGTTGTTCTGGAGTGCAAATGTTTGCCTATTTAAAGGATCAATTCACACAACTTATGCTGAGCACAGGGTTAAGGTCAGAAGTTATGTTTAGGGAAAGATCATCACCTTGTTAATACCCGAAATACCTTTTCTGACTTCAAGCACAAGACAGGATGTGTTTAACCAAAACCACAAACTATATTGTTTTTTAGTAGTCCTAATCTAACCACACATGCTGCCAAAGGTGATCTCCATTAAAAAAAAAAAGAAAAGAAAAAAAGTTTCCTTACAGTGTGAACTGACCCTTTAAACTGTGCACAGAACAAGGGGTGATAAATGATACATGTACACCACTGAGTTAGTGCGCATTCACAGAGGCTATAGTAGATTTGTATCTTTTTGTGAAAATAATAACATGTAATATTCCAGTCTTACGCTTGAGGTGTGATAGTGTTTTCTTCAAAATTACACATCCAATATCAGATCAAATTATCAGAGTGAAAATGTTTCATTTTCACCAATGGCACCAAGCTCCTACTACCAGCCACTTATTTATTCCAAAATTATATCATGCATGGATAGAGACTGGACTGAAAATCTGGGGAAAAGCATGCAATAAAAAATAACATCTTGAGCTTTGTATCTGAAAATAGCACTCCCAGTATTGTGTAAATGCAGATCTCCATTTGAAACACTAGATTTTCCAGCAATAATGTGTTTCATAACACAAAGGATAATAACCAATAGTCTAATTTGTAAGAGTGCATTTACATGAATTACACCGATTGTGTCACATCACATATATTGTTGACTACATGGTCCCTGCTGAGAGGTCGTAATGAGCTCTTCAAACCTGAAGAGGCAGCCGTAACTCGCATGTTCTGCTGTCACTCTGGCAACGGAAGGGTTTATCGCTGCCAAAGGCCTGAGGGGGAGAGAGTATGAGCAGGGGCACTGGTAAGGAAAACACTGTATACAAAAAGAGACAGCCATGACAGCAAGAGAGCAAGACAGAGATAAAAAAAAAAAAAAAAAAAACTCTCCTGCAGCCTATCACACATGCACAACTGAAATATGCTTCAGTATTCCTGAACTTAAAACTGCTGTAGCTTGCTGAGCACTTTCAGGCAACCTTTCCTGCTGTGTCCCTTGCAGCAGTGCTAACCTTCAGTCTCACCCCTCTGCCTTTCACACTCTTCCTATGGCCTTCTATTTCTACATGTAGCACTTCTCTCCCTCAGACTGTGTCAGAAGAGTAAAAGTGGGTAGACTGGGATAACCTACAGAACTTCGGAAATGACAAATTACAAAAGGAACAAATGTGCACAACACTCAACAGACAAATTACTAGCAAACTCAACCAGTTAGTGCTGGGAGGTTTGAGTGTCATGTCCTGTACTGCCATATTATAGAGTGGACCATGCCGTTTTGAGTATTAAAGTGTTTTAGGTCACAAAAGTGCATGGTATGCTGAAAGGATATGCAATATTAATAGGACATATAGCAATACTCAGTATCCCTCTAAGAATATTTATTATAGGCTACACAGAGGATTACAGTATATACTGTGGTGATTAAAAGCCTAAAACAAAAAAAAGCTACGAAAACTTATGTATTTTACAATTTTAAAAATGAATCAGTATGTATTTATGTAAATCAATACCACAAAACAATCTTGAGATATGTAGGCAAAACAAATTAAAAGTCCGCTAAGACCCACAAAGCTGCAAAAATGGGGAGATGAAATGCAACAGCTCATAGTCATGGATGAATTGGAGTTAAATGGAAAGGTTTTATTGTCAAACATACAGTACATGCATTTAAATCAACTGCACTGGATGATTTATTTATGTATTCAGTGATACATTTTGATTGATCGGGCTGGTGACATTTATTGCACCTGGGACTCAATGCAGTATGTGCCGGCAGAATTATTGAGGTTTCTGCCTTGTTTGTCGGCACAGTGGTTGTTTTTCCATTAAAACAGGAAACTGTCCTCATCTTCCAGGCTATGCAGGTCTCAAATCAAGTCTTTACAGTGTATCCCTTTGCTCTCTACAACAGCAGCTGCAAATCAGCTCATCGTTTCTGCATCCCAAAATGGTTGTTGGAGCAGCAACAAGCAATGGTGGAAGATAAACGAGGGCAAGTGCATCGTAATTTCCATATCAATCATGGATAATGTCACCAGCTTAATGCGGTGAGAGGGAAAGAGAGTGAAAGGAAAAAAAAAAAGAGAAAAAACAAAATAGATGCTTTTGTTACTATGAATGTACCCCTATTATCTAATGAAGCACAATTCATACTGAGGGCCAAGTGATGCACCAAGGAAGGAATATTAAGGCTAAGACATGACTGACTGACCAGGTTACTGACTGACTGTGACTCTCTGTCTCTAACAATCCTTGAAACGGTTTCAGAATCTCTGACATCTGGGTGCAGACAGAGTGCAGCTGTCATTTAGCCCATAATGTTTCAGAAACATTAACACTGAATTGTGACTGTCAGCATGGATGTCACTTGGCCTCCATGTGGAGGTGGTGTGGCTGACAAGCTGGCAGGAAGGGAGGGATGGGAGGAAAGCAGCAACAAAAGGATCGAGAGAACGAATGAGTGGAGGCCCTCAAGGCCCCATAACAAGTTCTTGAGAGTTAGCTGGTAAAACTTTGTGCCGGCGTTATCTTGTTAAGTGCGGGAGTCATTGAAGGACACCAGACAATTGATTGAACAGAGTTGACTTCAGCACAATTTCCTCCTTGTGGCGACATGCATCAACCAGGCCATGGGTCCCTATATTCTACAGCTTAACTACCTCTCAGGCCTCCCACCGTGACAAATGGCTTCTGTCTCTTCTAATGTAATATTTGTTTCTACTTCTGAGAGCCTCTCGGCTACTCCAAGGCGAGTCTGTCTGCCGACTGCTTCATTGTGTTAGCTGACTTTATTCCCCAACCGACTGTCAATTGGTGGACCGTCTGAGTGTTCTCGTCTGTCTGTCTTTTGTCTCATTGCCTGGCCTGTCCTTTTTCCTATCCCAAGCTCTTTCTGCTGCTCTTTCGTCAACCCCTTGCTCTGTCTGTCTCACACTCACCATTTCTCTGCCTCCCCTGTGCACACTGGCTCTCTACCCTCTCCTACTCTTACATTCTCATTGCCTCTTTGCCATCCTGCTCCATCTTTCCCTCTCTCCACCTCCCTCCTCCCACTTTTCTCTCTCCACTTTACAGACATGTCTTTGCTCCAGATGCTAGCTGTCTCAGCTCCGTGGGCCGCGTCTCTGTGATGGGCCCCTCCAGGAATTCAAAGCACCATTCTGGCATTTTCTTCCAAGCAATTGCTTTCTGCAGTAATAAAGGAGGAGTAGCTTTAGTATCTCTCTCTGAATGGGCTTACTGGCCCTAGGCAAAACAAGCACAAGTGCACATCCATGAATCCTCCTGAGGCAGGAGCACGCTGCAAGACTCTGTCCAGATTCCGACCCAATTAAGCCATCTCAAACAATTTACAGGATTGGTTTCAAAAAGGTACAATTAATCATTTTTTTGTCAAAGGCTTTGAATCTTGAATTGTCTCTTTGTACTTTTAATTAAACAAAACTCTCAACTACATTGCCATTGTAGAGCTGGACAAGCAACTGACATCACACATTTGCATACCATAATTACAGCCAGGCAGTACACCGGCAGTGCATTTCATTGACTGTGACCTGTTGAGCCCCTGCAGCCATACGCTACTTACAATATGATATGTAAATATTATACATGCAGTTTAAATGGTAATAAAGTCAGCAAATTAATTCATGATGGGACACAGAGCATTTAAGGTGCAATTAGCCATGGAGGCGGCTATGACAATATTTTGCCTAACTGCAAACTCCAAACACTTCACAATTTGTTTTCACATTAAGTAAATGTCACAGCATATTAGCATGCTATTATGGCATCGATGTTTTGTTTTTTTTTGGTGTTTTTTTTTTTAAATACAGGAGGGTCCAATAACAAAGGCACAGGTAGAGATGATTTAAAACACAGGAACAGAGAGGAAAACAGAAACAGAATGAAATAAAGAGAAAAACTAAATCAGTGAGACAGAGAAGTAGCTTTAATGCAACTTTTACTGCATCCCGGCGTAAACAAGTGCACCAACTGTTGTAGCTGTTAACTGTTCTGAGGAGCATGGAGCAGCTGTGGAGGAACAGGCTGTGTGCTGTTTCACTACAGATGAAGCTGTGATAACAAAATTGCAAATCACAGGCATGATGCTGACTTTTAGGATTTAATGTAGCTATAGCAAGAAGGCTGCTCTTTTTGAAAAAAGCACTTGCTGTGTCGTTGCCACGAAAGGTTTGTGTTTTGATGGTCAGGCAGCACATGTGTGCAAACACTTGGTGTACATGCTCGGTGCTACAAAATAAATGATGCAATTTATTTTTGAGCAGTTTTTCCTCATGTGTTTGCAATCAATAGTTTTAACACGACGCAGACAGCCGTAAAACTGAAAGTACTGTAAATGATTACATACCTGCAGTTACAAGTGTATTAATCTCGTCAACTAAAAGGCTAACATTTGAGTCATCGTGAGGCTACAGACAACAATGGACTATCATTTCTAAATAGACTGCTTATCTTCAGTTTATCTGTGGTCCAGTATTGAAGAGAATCAGTGCTGATTGTCAGAATCATGCTTTCACTTATGAGTTCAACTGCATACACACCAAAGTGCATTTAAAAGGTAAAGAAACAACTTATAAAATATAATCATCATCATAAATATATATATATATATATAAATCTCTATGATGGCTGGGTACAAACCACAACAAAAACTAAAATTGAACACAAGGATCAGCTGAAGGGATGGAAATCAGTCATTCATTTATTTTTTTAGGGTCAAATAAAATATTGGAAAAATCTATGTATTGATGTGATGATAGGACCTAATGTAAAGTGAAGGAATAACCAATGGTGTTACCACTCATCTTGAGATATGCAAGTATGAATGCACTAAATCTCAAGGTAATCCATCAACAAATGGTTGAGAAATATTGCTAAAAAAAAAAATCTCCACCTTCTGGTGGTATCACTGGAAAAATGATACAACGGGATACCATCAATGTCCATACTTCAAGATAGCTTATCCATGAGGTTTCTAAGGCTGTACTGACTGACAAACAGATGCTGCTAACATGTATATTTGTTAGAAGTCAGGGTGAAACAGCAAACTTCTTATGTAACATAACAGAAGGAAGAAATCCCCTGTCAGTTTCTGCACTATGACAATGTCAAAAGTGTTCTTGATTTGCTGTAATTGCCTTTCCACAGTTTGCTAACAGCAACACATTTTCAAAAAGCCTATAGAATGATGGATACCCATTGCCCCGCATCGAGAGCCAAGAGCAGGTCATGCTTGGAGATCACAATGAACAAAACCTGCCTTAATTGTAAAATCCTCTATTTACTCTTTGCAGAACACAATACAGCTGCGATTTGACACAAGTCATTTGTTAATTTGCACAGAAAAACATGCCACCTGTGGCCACACTGCCATCCTTTATTTAATGTCAGTGGGTTCCTGCACACACTGAAAAAGATCCCATTACTGCTTAATATTTCATACCATAAGTCACAAAATTCTTAATATTCCTTCCTTGCCTTAACAAACTTGACACTCCCCATCTGCAGCATGTTCATTACGCAATGACAACAACCTTCCCCCTGAAATGACACTCAGCGCAGTCTAAATTTTTAGAAAGCTGCAATCAAAAAAGCTGCTCAACAATACATGTGGACTCTGACCCCACTTCCGGTGGTCTGTTACGTGGCTCTCAGCTTCCTGTGTGGCAACAAGTTGCCACAATACCTTTTTGAATTTACATCCCCAGGCCCTCTTCAGCCCTTCCTGCTACCTCCTGATGGTAGCTCCTCTCTTCATCTCCCTCCCTGCTTAGGAAGAGGCTCCAGGCTAAGCTGAAAATAGCATAAGATTCAAATATCTGCATGTGTTCACCTACAAGTTCTTGAAGGTCAGTACCATTTTCTACACAGGTGAATCAGCCTTACAAGATTCTCAGACATTGCTGGCAGGGACTGTCTATGTCTGCATACCCATGAACAGATGCAGGACTCCTCATATCCCTCACTATGTGTGATTATGTGTTTTGAGCTCTTCAGGTGATGATGCGAAACATCGGGGCGCGTCACACCATCTTTTATCCATGGATGCCCTCAAGCTGTGGTTTTCAGTAACAGTCAATCTATTGATTCAGGCTGAGAACTGCAGCAGGTCATAAACAAACAGACAGAAGGAAACATGGGAGACCATGCTGAGAGACAGAGTGACCTGATGGGAATGGCTTTCAGTGGCAGTGGAAAGCTTTGGTCTCTGACAGCAGTGGAATGTGTGTGTGTGTCCAACCTTTCTGCCTTCTAAAAACTGTATACTTGCAGGGTGATGTTCATGTATGTACAAGTAGGTCATGGGTCTTTGCATCTTTCTGTATGACCCTGACTCCCTGCTTTGATGCAGTTGCTCATGTGTGCACAAGTGCAACCTACTGTATGTAGCTGCATTTATTAATACCTCTAATGTACTGAATGTGTTCGCCCTTGAGGGCTTACACTGTATCTGGTCTGTGTGTATAAGTGTGTGTATGAGCACACAGCATTAAACTGAAGGCTGGACAGAATTAGCAACGACTATATTTTTAACAGTGAAGGATACAACAAGGAAGAAGATAACCCTATTCACTCTTCTTTTTCTCCATCACTCTTCTCCTTTTGCTCACTGCTTGGTATCCATCTTCCCTCATCTCTCCCTCGTTCTCTTCAAGGCGTGCTACATTCCTTAGCTATCCAAAGCTAAGATTAGCATACTGATTAGTTAGCCTTGTAGGCTCCGTCTTCGCCTTCCTCTGAACTCACATGTAGGAATAGAGCCTCATGAATACATAACAGCACCATCAGCAAACAAATGCATGGATGAGAGTTTCCAGAGGAGGGAGCTAGTGCACGAGAGAGAATACATGCTTTTATTATTTTTTTTTTTGTAATGTAATCAGAGTGTACTGGAGCATTCTGGTGTGATTAGAGCTTCCAACACTAGCTTATAGTTGGAGCACTTAAACTGTCATGTGAGGGTCTCTTTCTCTTTCCCCTATGTTTTTCTTCTTTCCTAATTCTTTTCACTAATATTTCCAAATTTTTGCCTCTTAACCCTCAGCATGGCTTCTCTTCCCTTTACTCATCTTGTTTCTCTACCACTTTCCCCAATCTCCTTTTCTCCTCCTTCCATTCACTTTTCTCCCCACAACTCCCCTATTTCTCATCAAGACATAGTAAAGGATATCAAAACAGCTTCTGCCTTCACGTATTTCAGCGCCTCTTATTCTATCCTTTCCTCCAGACACATTTCACTGTCTCTCCCCCTTCTCTTCAATCTCGCCCTCTCAGACGGGCCTGGTTGAAGACAGCCGACCGTGTGAAGCTGGATCTTGATTCTGAGTGACAGGCACCATATGAGTCAGAGCCATAATCACAGAGCTCACAGGCAAAAACTGCCCTTGGTGCAAACAATAGCTATACAGTACACACCACACAAGTGAATTTCAACAGTGTGCACAGTATTTTCTTACCCAATAATTGAGGAACTGGAGTCATTCACACTTACATAAAACTCATATTACTTCAGTCCGCTGAAGGAAAAATACAGAGCTGGTCACAGTCACTTTAACTAACCAATGTGTTGGTATGGGGATGATTAAAAACCTATGGAGGCTCACAGCCAGGGCATAGAAAAGTGGTATTTATAGACAAATTGATGTACACACAGATGACAGGAGTGCAAAACAAAAGTCATGTGTAATTTGATAGCCAATCAAGAGGCTTTCCTGACCTGTAAATTAATTACTATTGGTTTTTACAGTTTGTAGAGCAACATACTAAGTTTTCACAAATAATTTAATATTTTTTGCATTTACATATTTTTGTACACAGTCCAAATTTACAAATTTCTGCTTCCATTCACAAATGCAAGTACACACACAGTTCAAGATACACATTTGCAGATCGGCTTTTGCTGATTGATAAACATGTCAGAACATGCGCATACACAAATTTGACTACACACAGATTGAGAAACAAGATCACAAGTCTATACACGTGTCTAGAAATAATTATGCTTCAATAATAGCTCCATATGTGTCCTTCTAGCTATGTGCACTCTATGTAAATGTATATATCTAGTTTAACATATTTGGATTTCTTCCATATGAAACTATCCCCGGAGAAATAAGGAAAAAAACATATCGATTACCAAGAAGGGCCACTTATGAAAGCACCCGGGATGGAACTGAACCGCTTAGATCAGAATTTAAAGCCAAATGTATTTATATTGTAAGGAGAAATACAGTGAAATGTAGTAGAAATGCTATGATTAATCAACAGAAATCATCGAAAAAAATGAATCTGCAACTATTCTCACATTTGAGAGCTCCAGCTACTAAAATGAGAGGATTGGCTGCTTCTCCTTTTACTTTACTGTTAATTGAAGTTCACTGAGGTTTTGCCTGCTAATTGGACAAAACAAAACATTTGGTTGTGTTAGCTCTAGTAAATATCACTGGCAGAGGAATTTTTCACTGTTCTGTTTTCTAATGTTTTTGAGTGATTCATTGAAGAATCAATCAGTAAAAATAAGTTAGTTGTGTCCCTAAACCATTGTATGAATATATTTAAGTCACCAAATTGCCAATATATACAAAAGAATATATCTGGCATATTTCATGGACTTGGTGGTGTAAACACTCTGAGCAAGTCTAAAGAGAGAAGAGAAATAGAACAGGAGGGTGGACAAGAGATGAGGAGGGGCAGGGGAGGGAAAAACCTGCTGAGCAAAGAGCCCAGTCAGAATAACAGAGTAACATGCAGTCATCAGCTCAGCTCAGAACCTCAACAGGAAAAACACCCCAAAATAAAAGGAGGGGAAATAAACTGGGAAAACCAGAACAAAAGTATGAAAGAACAAGTGTTCAAAGAGAGATAGGAAAGTAGAAAACTGAAGTAAAATGTGCCATAATAAGGGGGGCTGGAATGGGCATTTGACCGCAACGTCGTAGGACACAGGAACAGAGGACAGGCTAAGATAAATATGAACATAGGACGAAGCAGAAAGACAGCACAGATGAGGAAAGTCAAACTAAATGGAAACAGATGAGTAGAAACACTAAGCTAAAAGAGAAAGAAAGAGCAGGGAAATCTTTTGAGCTTCAAATTCAAGTGAATGGAGATTTAACAGCCAGAGCCAAAGACCACAAGCTAAGACAAAAGAAAGTGCTAAAAGGAAAGTAACAGCACACAGAGGGCACTAAAGCTTTTAGTTTAATAGGCAAATATCAATAGTAACAAAAAAAGCACAATGTGCATAAGTTATCTTAGTGTTAATGCACCCAAAAGTAAAAGAGTTGCTTCAGCCTCCGTGTTGGACATATGGGATTTCAGTAGTAGTGAGCAGTAGAGGCTGCAGTGTTGGTAAAAGAAGACAATACAAAAAAAACAAAAAAACAACAAAGAATTACTATTCCTCAGAGAAGGGCATGGGGGGGGGGGGTTGAAAGACTGCTGACTGAAACAAACATCCAAGCACCATTGATTGGACACACGCAGAAGATATCAATAGACATGGCCAAAGGCACCATAAAAGAAGAAAAAGACCCCTCATCCACAAGCTTTATGACACCCCCTTCTCCACTGATTATCCTGGGGCCTGTGTGATTACAAAGCAAAGTCAATCTTCTGCCCACTGTAGAAGGAGAACGAAGGAAAAGAAAGATCAACATCTAGGAAATGATCGTGTAATAGATCTCTACAATACCAGCATAGCTAATGTCCTCGAAAAAACAAGACGATTATATTAATCACTGGATCGACTCCTCATTTTTTTATTTTTTTTCATTTAATAGGCTTATCATGGCCATTGCACCTCGTTTTTTCACACATAGCAGACTGGAGCACAGTGTGCCAGCTGGATTTCTCTCTCATAAGTGACTCAGATGCATTTTGAGACTGAGGAGGGAAGCGAGCGAGAGAAGGTGTGAGGGTGCCAGGGAACAAGAAATGAAAAGACACACTCGGCCAGACAAGTAGCCTTAGAGAGAGAGGAAGATTATGTGGCCGTGTGTGTGTCTGCCTGCATACATTTGCCTAATAAGGTTATCCTCAGGCAATAGTTGAATTGCTGCCTGGAGTGCTGTTTGTCTAACTAAACCAGGCTTATTTCTAAACAGAAACTCTGTTTTATTTTAATACTACAAGTCTCATGTTAATTCTTCATACAGTACGTTTCATCTGCTGTAACCAGTGTTTAGTGAAGAGACAATAAGACAGATGCATGACTGTGTGACCTCAGGACAGAAGGTGTGTGTGTTTGCAAGAATTAACTGAACAGAATTAAAGGGAGCCATAACAGACTTAATTAGGCCTCTGACACAATTTAGTTCATCCTTCTATTCATAGAAAGTGCTTGCACCAGACAATGAGACACATTTTCCTCTTATCTAAGCCATGGCTCTGCATAAGTGCCTGCTCATGCTTGTCGGCATTTCTGTATGACAGAGAGCAGGAAGGCAAAGATTAAGGGAGTGCGGTGGGGGTGGGGGGGTTAGCGTGTGTGCTTGATTTCCAATAATCGTTTGGAACAACAAGAAAATGACACGTCGACAACTAGTGGAATCAATATGCCAGAGCCACTGGCAATAGCAGTGGCATAGTTTTGTTTTCAAAGCGTCCCCGCATGACACGGTCACCAACTGCGCATCGGCGCCTGTGTCCGACGCTTCCAAATGTCGATATACTATGTGGTCAAAGGATGAGCGGCGGGACTTACCGCAGTAGAGAACCAGCAGCGCTGTCAGAAGCAGCACAGCCCAGAAAGTTGACGACATTCTCGGCCAGCGACTGGCATCTTTGCGTCTTGCCACCCTTGAAACTGAAGCCATTGAACAAACAGAGCGCTTCCTCTTTGAAGAGACAAATAAAAATCAAAGAGAAATCTCACAATCCAGCTCGGCCTATAACAATGCTCATATCTCCGCGTGTAATCCTACGAAAAGACATGTCAAGATCAAGCAAACAGAGAGAAACAGTGGTTTGCTCCTTGGGTAGTCAGACTGCCGGTGCGTAAAAGAAAAGGTCACATCTTCATTAGGAATCTCATTTGGGAAATAACGCGGTGTTTTTATATTCGTGCAGAAACACAACTTAGTATCGGCCCTTTTAGTTGTCCCAAAGTATGTGAGAAGAAAGCTCGGTGCGCAGGTGCCTGGAGACTGCGTTGAGTTAATGCTCAAAGTGTTCAATCATCTATACCGCAGCGTCGTAAAGCCTCCTTTCACCTGTGGTGGGTTTGCTCGGTTCGCTCCCGCCTCAGCAGCCACGACGGCATAGTCCAAAGACCCGGTTTAATAAAAAAAACTAACGAGGTCCTGTAAAATCCGACTGGATGGATGAAGGAAGGTTGGTCGTAAAAGGGAAAAAAAAGTCCATTAGCTCAGTGTGTGGGCACGAAGTAGAGGAAGGTCACGCTTGTAGGAGCAAACGGAGAAAGGAGAAGGGATGTGTTGAGACAGTCAGACTGTGGGAGAAAGGAGCGAGAGGAAAAGTGCGCACTGTGCGACTCCAGGAAATGTTTTCCAAAGTGAAACATTCAGATAATAGATATTACGTCAGCAATGAGCCACAGGAGGTCGCGGTTTACAGTCAGATCACAACAGCCTGAGCGGAAAGAAGTCCTAAAATCAGTGCGGATCGCAACTTGCAATGTTTATTGATTTTTTTCGTTGATTATTAAATCAATATATTTTTTTGTCCTCTGCGACAGGCTGTGATTTTGGTCAAAAATATTTGCAACGGGGAGGAAAGGTCCGATCCATTTCTCTTTCAGCAATAAATCTGCATAATTAGGTATTTCAGAGGAGGACGCTTCACAAGGAAGTCATCTGTGAAAAACACAAAGTGTAATATCCACATTGAGTTGTGTTTATGTTGAAACAGTGCTGTCTCAGTGCTTTTCATAGTGGAGGTTCGTGCTTTGCATAGCGAAGCTCACTAACAAGTAAAATCAAATCGAGACTTCAACATGTTCAAAACTCCTTTTATATTGATCCTAGTCTTCCACTCAGGAACATTCACCTTTGTCGCAAATGGATGTTACTGCCCCTTGAGCTCAACTCATGTTACCAACACTGATCAACCATCTGCTGTGGTTTTAGTCAGTGAGATCAATGATCTGTATGTGATGTAGACTTTTCTACTCCCCTATATTTGAGAAACATGGATTTTTCTACATTTGTCTGATAGGTTTAGTTACCTTTGTATATTAAGATTTTATTAGAAAAAAACATACTTGTAAAATTAGTTTTACTATGATCTGCAGCTATTACCACTCATCACAGGATTACTTTCACTTTTAATACTTCATTACTGTATATTTCTGTACTGTTTTTCTCTTTATTTCAATTATACTACCATCAACAGAAGTTCAGGGAGAGGACCAGAACACAAATTCCTCCACTCCTTCTGGACTGTGTAGCCCTACTGACTGGGCCTCAGTGTCAGACAGCGCCATAGACAGCAGTATAGAGAATCAGTCCCACTGCCCAGTACCGGTGACTAACAGCCCAGTAGAGAGTGCACTGGTGTGAAGCAGAGTGCCAGTGACAACCCTCTGGATAGTTCAGTGCAGTTCTAGCACCATGGACAGAGCCAGCTCCTGAAGTGCCACCTTCATGGCCAACACTGAGCTTTGGTACCATGGACAGTGCATGCACCTCAGCATCACGGACAGCACTCTAAGCTCTGACTGCTGATGTGAAGGCTCTGGAGGCCTCTGCACATTCACCTCAACACACCCTAGCATGCATAATGACTTTGAACCCTGTGCTCACAGTACACTGTGGCCTTCGAGAAACAAATCAGCACAAATGACTCAATGTTTAAGCCCGGAGGTTTGATCTTCTATTTTAATAGTGATGCTTTGTCAGGTGGGCAATTGGCAAGTTCCTTTATAGAGACCGCAAGTTGTCGCTGCTTAGCATTGCTGTATTAATGTGCACCAGGCTGGAGCACTTGTAAAACCAGACTCTAAAACCACATTGGGTGTGATAAAATAGTTAATTGCTTGTGTGTCCCTATTCAGTCCTTGTAAACCTCTAACTCTGTGTGTAATTGCTCTTTACAGTAACACATTAATAACAATGTGAAAAGTGGACTTTTCTTCCCAAAACCAACTGTTCCCAACATCTCTCTAGCTCTCTATTCTTTTTCTTATGTTGTAGGGCTCATCTTAAAATGTACTCAGTCTATTACAGCCCAGGTTGGTAAGAACTGGCATGTTGCCTCCTATGTGGCGCTGTATCAGTGACTAAAGCACTTCCTGGACAACAAGGCCAAAGCCTGATCAGTACACAGACATATACGCAAGAACGCCAATCTACAAGCACACACACTGATTATTTTAATGCAAATCAAGCAATTAAGCACATATACACAGTTTCTCCTCTCATTCTCATTCACATACACAAATCGCCATTTGCATCAGTTTGGAAACAATGCACGAGCTGTGGCTTGCATATGTTATCATCTTCTTTTACTTTTACACAACATTTCTGAAATCCTAAACAGGATGTAGCATGCATTGCATGAAAACACAGATTTGGAAATTACCATTTTGGAGGATGTAAGCTACCCCCTCCTTTTCAAAGACTTCAGAGTGGTACAAAAATCTGACTCACTCTTTGTTTTGGCTGTGAACCATAATAAAATACTATTTTATACTTGGTCATGAAACAATATTGTTCTGGTTCTGCTGACTCTCTGTAGACACTGGTGCTTGGCAATGGGGTCTGGTTTCATTAGAGTTGAAATGGATTCAACAAATACCTGTGGAGTTTAAGTGGTGTTTTAAAATGCAGATGAGGATTCCAAGTGAAAGATCCACAAGCTGCTGCCAAGTGCAACAACTTTCAAAAATCAGATAAACACACTCCTTCGGAAGAAATATGATCGCTCATTTTAACAGCAAGCTCAGGATTTCTGTAGCTGAGATCAGAAAATGACTCACAGGAAGCAGTGAATGACAGCTGTAACTGATGCAGCAAAGACAGATGGCCGAGCAATGGAGGAAAGCGCTGTTGTTCTTTTGTGTTCACTTGATTCTTTCAAAAAGAGTTATCGAGTCCACAGGCAACATTCAAACTTAGTAATGTCTCCATTTAGAAAATGTGCAATCACACCAAGTTAAATCAACAGATGGTATTTCATAAAACATAACAGAAAAAAATTATTGCAACAGATAATGGATGTTTCCTAACCCACCTAGGAAATAAAAAGCCTAGGCACCAAAAATACAGTGCAGCATTAATAAAAGCACAATAAAAATATTGTCAGATTCCTAGGCTAAACCACCTAGCTACAGTGTATGTCAACAAGATTTATGTGTAGACTGTGTATTTAGGAAAGTCAAAAGGGAACATATTATCCTGGACGAGGCAGCCTCTTGTACTCGAACACAATCATGACACGAGCTCAAGCGATCCCTGTCTTTTCAAGATGCAAAGTAAAATAAGTAGAAGAAGATCAGACAAAGTAATAATGGCAGCACTCAAGTCTAAAGCAATGTACAAACAAAAAAGAAGCAATCAGCCCAGTCATGCAGGACTTTAGTGTCATCATTTATAAATACTTTCTTAAAACTGACTGCAATAGAAATGCTTTAAAGCAGTGGCATATCATTGTTTCTAATGACCTCCCTTTTATGTTTTTCCCAATGTCTTCACTTTATTTTAATTTCCTGACCATTTAGAAATGACTTTTGTTTGTATTCATACAGGCAATACACCTCAATCAGTCCCACAGAATATAGAGTCTAAAGTGGTCAATATTAAATAAATCTGCTTGATTTACTGCCATAACATTTCCACATCCAGTTCCAGCCCAGATGATGAATTTTAGTGATTTTGGTCACCTCCTGATTTTTCCTCTAACACCACCCTCAGTGACAAACTTCACGTGGGAAGTCTGGTAAGGCACGAGCTATAGGTTTCCATAGCTGCTTTTGCAAATGAGCTACATCTGCATGTATTTTGAAAAAATATTCCTAAATGGGATATAACAGAACTGCTAATCTGAAATCAAGAATGGTAAAAGATATTTACCTACGATGAATTTGAGTTCTTAAACTATTTTACAATTATATGGTTCAATTATTAATATAATTAATTATTTTTTAAGTTGAATATATTGAAATTTTAACTGAACAATTTAACCTTCACCTCAGATTTTATGACTCTCCTTTTTATAAGCTTCCTGTGGCGGCTATTATTACTTTCTTATAAAGTGTGACTATGCCCAGCACAGTGGTAAAGCTGTCTGGTAGGTATAAGGTCAAAATACTCCAGAGGCCCCATTGTGTTTTTAAGTTCATCAGACTTTGACATAAAGATACAAAAATAATGACACTTCCTACATATTAAGAGCAGCTTAAAGCTAAGTCACCACTGGTTAAGTATTAGATTTTTTTTTCTTTCTGTGCAATCATGAATTTGACCCAGCATGCAAAATACCATATCACCTAGCATGAGCCTAGCAGCAGCCATTGTGTCAGTAATAGAAAACTTTGTGGGGAGCTTCTCCTTCTCTTGGTGCTGCACTGAGCTTCTCGGTGTGGGAGCATCTGAGACCTGACCTTTCTCTGTGCTTCTTCCCTTTGATCTGTCCAGACACAAGCTACTTCCCCTTTATTGGACCACCGAGGAGGGCTTTGAACTTAGCTTGCCACTCAGTGATTTAAGTGAACAAAGTCATCTTATTGGCACCGCAGCAGGCTCTCTCCTGCTGTCATGGATTAAGAGAAAGAGAGGAAACTGAGAAGACTTTTCTTTCTACCAATATATACAAGATAGTGGTTCACCATGGAGAGATCTCAGACTTAATGCTGGAGCTGAACAGCCAGTTCAGTGTTGTGCCAATAACACTTCATCATAGGAGCAACATTTCTGATTTTATCCCTAAACAACAACAATATTACCGTAATTTGGTTTTCAAAGAAAGCATCAGCATGAAAGAAAGTTTTGCAATACAGACAAATGCAATATGTCATTTGCTTTTTAGGACAAGCAGCTGACATGTTCACTTGAAAGGTGAAATTAAATTAAATTAATTAAATTTATTAAGTTTAAGTCATTTATATACAAGTGAATAGTGACAAAATCCTGCATTTCTTTCCTGTAACACTGCATTCATCTTTCAATAAGATGCTGTACTAAGAGTGGGCTTTGAACATGTGAAAGTAGTTACACATCCAACAGTGTGTGGCTGCTTTTAAATGAATGTAACAGACTGTGTTATTGTTAATAGGCTTGACAAAGATACTGCCTTTGTCATAAACTCCCCAGATCTGTGGCTCCAAATCAAAACTATGGGTAACACGACATTCATTCTGACTCAAGCTACACAGAACTGGAAACTAACAATGTGATGTTGGCATAGCATCACTTGTAATATTTACTGTCTTAGTTTAGTGTGTTGACATTCTATATGGCATACTAATTACCTGCTATGCTAATTAGCACAAACACAAAATACAGCTGACTTTTATGGGAATGTAATGACAAGTATTTCATCATACAGGAGATCGTCTGACAAATTTAACATTTTCACTGAAGATGATGTAAAAGGTAAAGATAATGAATCACTAACTACGCTGAACATTAATATCACTTTATCTTAAAATGTAGAGCTACATGGTTTACACTAGATAGTGATAGATAGATAGATAGTAAAAGAATGTCAAAAACTACTTTAGATGCCTACAGTTATTGTGCACATTGCTGTTCACCTATAGACCAGTAAAAGTGCAATGAAGCTGAAATAGTCATTTTCTGAAGTCTCTTGTGTTACAGTTAATGTCAATATCCCACCTACATCAAAAAATCTATATCTTTTAATTAGCTATTCTACCTCCTTTCAAGCTGAGAAAACATTAAATTGCTAACAAACTCTCCCATTACAGTGGGTATGTCACGTCATCCTCGACTTCTGATTTTACTTTATACCGTATCTGTGACAAATAATCTGGTGTCCTCACACTTCATCTCTGCCCCATCTTACATCGCATGAATTGAGCTGACCAGAGTGCAGGAGCTGGTAAACCCCTCATTGTCAGTGTTCTCTTGTCACAAATTAACATTTCAGTACAGCCACTCGACTAATGGACACAGAGCTTGGGGATAATAAGCCTTCCAGCAACAGGGGTGAATGCTGATCCCAGGTAAACAACATGGTGAGAACAAAGTGACCCACCTGTTCCCAACAACAATCTCTTTGCTGTCATTTACAAATGGATAACAGGTGCATTTGCTTGTCTTGCCTCCTGGCTTGGCACCTTGCCCAAAAGCCAGAAGCAAATGAAATTGAGAAGAGCACTGCATCACATTTGTAACAGAAAAAGGGGCAAGTTAGTTACAAAGTCATATCCAAAATTCCAATTTTGCCATTATCAGTTCAAAGCTATCAAAGACCATAATTGCCTTTGTTATAGATCAGACTGTATGGGCAGAAAAAGCTACAGTACAGATGCCTTGCACACTGCATTTTTTTTGTTTCCTCTGCAACCGTAAAAGGCAACTACAACTAAGCATTATATTTTCAGCCTTAATAGAGGCAGATTAAAATGAAATGAAAAGTAAAAACTCTATGAGGGAGGAATGAGAAAATTAAAACAAACGTGCACAACCCTACAAATGTGGACACAACTACGGTTAAATGGGCATCATACTAGTTCACATATTACATATAAACGTATTTCATAACATTGTAGGAGTGTTGGCTATTTCTCCAAATTAAAGTAAATAACGCACCCATCACAATTAAACTATACAATTCTAACATCACCTCAACATAAAACAGCACAAGCCTTGCAGTTGCCTTAAAAATGTTAATTTAATAATTAGTAAGATTGAAACAGCATTATGTATTCTCTTTGTAACTAAAACGTAGATGTGAAGAGTGATACCACCCTCATGTCTGTCCATTATTTATGAAGCTACAGCCAGCAGTCCATTACCTTAGCACACAGAGCTAGTGTGGCTCTGTCCACAGGTAACAAAATCCACCCAGCTTAGTAAATGGCAGGCTTTAACTTGTTTGGCTAAGCTGTACAAAAACAAAGAGGAGGCATATTTTATTACCTTTGGACAAAGCTAAACTAACTGTTTATCAGGCTTTATGTTGAGCCAAGTTAACTAGATGTTGGCTGTAGCTTCGCATTTAACAGACAGATATGAAAGTGTTATCAATCTGTGTATCTAACGCTGCATTCAGACAATATTTGCAGAATGGGATGAACAGGAACCAAAATAAACAATTTAATTTAATGGACTCAACGTGTGCAGTTTACCCAATATGGCAAAGATTTACTGAGCTGGAACATACAACATGGATCCAGTGATTCTATCTGCATTTGCTCTGGGGTGTTTCTGTCACCTGTCGCTGAACCCTGTCATGCTGCATCATCAGATTATCACCATAGAGATGTATCAGACTGATCTTCTCTGCTGCCTCCTTAAGATCACTTATTTTACAACATGGTAACAAGTTACATTTTGTATCTCTTTGCTGTAAAGTCATGATCATTTCTAAGAACTGAACAAAATCCTGTCAAAGTTGTGAAAAACTTTTAAATGCCTGCAGTTATTGTGCACATTGTTCACTTATAAGCCAGTGAGCCTTCGAAATGACCATTTTCCGAAGTCTCTTGTGCTACAGTGAATACCAATATCCTACCTAAAGCTAAAAAAGTTATCTTTTTATTACCCAATCTGTATGATGTGAAAAAACATAAAACTGCTGAAGAACCCTCACATTAAAGTCCAGCATTTCACATCACCCTCCACTTGTGATTTTAATTATACTAAATGTGTGAAACGGAGGATGATCTTCACTCTACAGTGATCATCCCTTGTAAGAATTGTACAGAATCCTTCTATTTGAACTATTGCCCTTCTTCTATTGCATATATTTCCTTGTCTCTCTCTCCCACCTCAATGTTCGTCATCCCTGGTCCCCATAATGTACTGAAGGAGTTGGGCGCTGCAGGTAGCCTATTTGCATAAATTGTTTAAGAATGATAATTGAATGGGGTGCTCTCAGAAATCATTTTAGATATCATTTTTGTTGTGCATATTGCTCTATTCATGGCACATGAAAAATGTTTTATGATCCCATTAAGGGACCTATGTTGCAGTGATGTGATGTTACCCTTTCCTCTCAATGCTATGTTTTACTGGAGGGAGAAACTTTTTAATAGGATCCCAACAATCACAATTATCTGCAGGCAATTCTCTTTCTTGTGAATGAGGTCCCATTAATTGCATTTACAGACTCTGAAATGAAGTATGGCAAATGCTTTAAGTCTACAACTTCCAAACTAATTTGCATGGTAATGAATATATTTCTCTTGGAATCTGAAATTATCCCATATGAGCTTTTTGGAAGCACTGCTATGAGAAGTCTGGGAATTGGAGGTAAGCATGAAGCAGGGCTCTAATCAAAGCCATTGTGTGTAAATTTCCCGTTGGTTTAAATCTGCCAGGCTCAGTCTAAAGCCTGTAAAAGGGCCATTTATAGAAGGAAAACTGTGCCTCCCTACAAAAGCTTAACTGACAGGCATTGTTTTGCCATAATAAGACCATGTCTTAGTCAAAACAAATCCCTTTCTGAAAACATGATTGATTTCTAAATGGGTTAAGAACTTTCAGAATTAGATCATAAACAAATAAAAGGCTAAAGATTTACAGCGAGGAGATCAAGTGCTTTTCTGTTTGATTTTCCAATCATGCTTTGGGCTGTTTTGTTATCTGCTACCTAATCATCCATATTCGATCAGGAATAACCAACTTGTGTATCAGATCAATCCCAGACGAGCAGGCAGCAGTCTAATCTCTCCCTAACGTTTCCTCTGGTCATAGCCCTCCCCTAGCCTTTCCGTTGTCCCTCTTTTTGCCCAGGTCCAATTTTATGAACTTTGTAAAAGGCCCCTGACTATTGTGCTCAGTTATTTCTACACTCAATTTCCACAATGTTTTTCCAGTGCTCATACATCAACTCTCTATCTCAGCTGTTTTCTCAACATCATACATTTCCTGCAGACCATTTCCCTTTGGTTGTCCCTAGCCCGTTTGCCTCTACGTTACACTGTTTCATACCCCAGGCCCTCTCTTGGCCAGCCTCTATTTTGAGCCATCCTCCAAACTGCAGGCTTCTTTACTAACCCTATATGCCAGTTCCTTGACGTAGTCCAGTCTCTTGCACATTCTGCTTTCTACCTTTGTCTTTTTCTATATTTTTCCTCAACCTGACTGAGGAATAGAGGAGAAGCATGAAGGGCAGAAATCAGTATTCTCTGGGAAAAAAAAACACACACACACACAAATTGACAGGCCTGAATCCTCAGGGCGGCTTTATGGATTCTCGACACAGCGTTGAGCAAGAGGCTCATGCAGCCATGCGAGACCAGCCACTAGAAGGCTAAATATAAAATAACCCCGAAAGAGATCCAGGGATACAGGATATATGTTTGTGCTATCTAGCAATCTCAGTCGGCTAGAATAGCAATATACAGTAAAGGGATAAAAGCACACTGAAAAAAATTGGTGGGCATTTCTTGTTTATGTGTACACAGGTGCAAGGAAGCTTGAAGGTGTGCGCATTTCCTTGTGATTTCCTATTGGAGTGTAATAAAACTTAACCTTGCCAAGTACTATTTTGTTCTTATATCATACCAAATTGGTTGACAGCCAAACAAATGTAAATTCATGGCAAAACAATCTGCACAGCCATACTGTTGAGTGCAGCAGGAATTGGCCAGCTCCCAGTTGAATAAATAAAAATCTGGTTTGATCTGGGGGACAGGCAATGCCACAGAGCCTCTGTGTGTATTAGCTGTGTAATGTGAAGAGGCGGAGGGGGAGCACAAGGGAATCGCTCCATAATCTACTCCACCATTCACAGTACCCCTCTTGCTCAGTCCATAATAACCCCAAATGGGTTTCACTGCCCAGGCTCAGAGCTAGCCTGTGACTTCTGACGACAAAGTCCCATTCCAACTAAAAATACCCAGCTGCCAACAATGCAACAGAGACACACATGCAAACACATACAAGTAAACAACAAAGTGTCTCTGACTCATTGCAAAGTAATTACAAAAATGATCTTAAGTTGGTGAGTAGCACTGCTGGCATATCACTCTATAGAACAGAGGCAGAATGGAGAGAGAGAATGGATCCTCATTCTCTCAACCATAGGCACAATACACTGGCAAAAACAGACCACAGGAAACGGGGGAATAACTGAGCACAAGAGAAATGAAGCCTATGGAGATCATAGCAAGAAGCGCACGTAGTTAAAGTTAGTGCTTCTGACATACAAGATAAATATTTAAAGGAAATACAAGAGATTAAGTGAATGGCAGGAGGAAAAGAACACAGAAAGGAGCTGCACAACCCTACTGTTTATTTTCTCTCATAATTACTAGAATGAATAAAGGCTGCTGTAAGGAGTTTTCATAGCATGAGAAATGATCTTACAGGAGCTGTTAAGTTTGTTGGTACTGCTGTTAAGTTTTGCCATTCCCAGATTATTAACATTTATGTTGTGTCCCTCACGAATTCATAATCCTGTCAAAACCTTATGACGGTGGATGGAAGGATATGCTTGCACTGCACAACAGCTAGAAATTTCAGTGACTCATACAGACAACTAGGTTGTTAAATGAATTAATTACAGTGTGGGAACAGTCTGGTGTTACTGTTTGTCTCTGCAATGTCAGCACACTCTGCTTCCTGTAAAATTGTTGTTGTGAGTTACCAAGCTAAACTGTACTGTATGTTTTCCTAAAGCTGTGCATTAAGTTTTTGCTCATGGTCATTGATCTCGCTCATGAAAGTGTCATCTACACTCTGCAAGATAAACTGAACACAGAAAAACGCAAATCTACAGTTTGTAGAACACTGACATCTTGGAAAATACGGTATTCTTACTCGTTTTCTTGCTGAATATCTAAGCTAAATGTCATGTTACAGCTATTGGGTGTTAAACATAGATTAGCATAAGACTGGAAGAGGCAACATTAACCAAGAACGAACAGGCTAACAACAACTAGTTGACATGTTAAGCTAATTAGCATGCTACCCTAGTCAGACGACAAACCAAACTCTATTCTTCACTTATAGTATGTCACTTTCACAAAGCATACACCTAACCTCTACAATATGCCAGTTCACAATTATCATGCACCATCATCTAATGACATCCTAACTAACAACATGTTAAGGTAACCATATACACCTTATTTTATCATGTCAGCAGTAAACACCATCAGCTAACTACATAAAAACAAAAAGTAGATTAAGGATTCCGATCCATAAGACACCAGCCTAATCATTATGGCCTCAGCACAGGTTTAGGCCTGTCCTCGAGTAAATGCCTTTTCAATGCACACCGTATCTCATTCTTTCTCAATAATGCTACCATGCACAAAGTAAAAAATATTAAAAATACAGCTCTTTTAATGAATTTTTACTGAGTACCTTAGTAACCATTCAGAAAGGTTTCCTGGGTTATCTGAGCAAACACAAGCCCTTGTCACATTTTCTCTTTTGTAGAATACAATATATGCATAACTGTGCACCCTCAATTCTACTATTTCATTCTTTTTTCTTCCTGTATCCACTAGTCTTCTAATTTGTCAGTCCTTTAATCTCTGTCTTCACTTCTTTATCCACAAGAAGTCAAACTGGGCTGCCCAGGAAGGTGGACAGTCAATCCTACTTGTAATGCGATCCTACATCAACCTTGTATCATCTGAGTACTGATATCCACATTTGATCTGACTGAGATGAAATCATAAACTGTGCGTGAGAGGAGGTGATTGGATTAATAACACCTCCTGCATCACATAATTTGGCTGAACTGTGAAAACATATTGTTATCGATTAGGCATGGTGTTCATTCTTTACTTTCAGATGCCATAAACAGCACAGCAGGCTAAATCAAACACAGTCACAAAAACAGAATGCCATGGTTCCTGTTCATTCATTGTTTTGACTAGATGACAGCTGAAAAGCATATGATGCCAGTGAGATAATAGAGTCATTCAGTTGAAGGCATTTCATTCAGTTACAGACAGTTCATTCAGATGTTCATTATTTTGTATAGCTTCGAGTGTGATGTTCAAGGATGGCAGGCAGTGCCAACTTTTAGTCAAAACGCACAGTAAAAACGTGATTGATTGGTTCAATCAGCAGGTCAGCCATTCATTTAATGAACCAACCATTTCAGTCATGGAGCTGGTAACCTAAATTGCTGCCAGCTATTTTACAAAGATCAGTTGATTCACACCTATCAGACAGTTCAAGGAGTTGAAGGAAAAAACTTTTTTTCCTCTTCTTTCCTTTCTTATCTAGTAGCTGATACATTACAATACAGATTTCCAAATGCAGAATTTTATATGGCCAACTGTAATGCAACACTGTCACTTACTTCAACTTTACTTGTTTGTTTATATTCTGATGCCGAGAACTTAAGGTGAAGACTGTCATGCACATTTCACCATGAAATGCAAGCTTCAGCAGGTTATCCCAGTTAAAGTGACAATCCTGCGTGTATGTGTGTCCTCAAGTGATGCTCCAGCCTTTCTCAGTCTGTAGGTGGACAGCTGATAGGATTCTTCTTCCACCTCACTTGGCCTCATGAGTGTGTCTGCGTGGGTTCTATGTGTGTGCGACCATCAGGGCATGTGTGCATATACCTGACAGCATACCTATGTACTGGATTTTTGTTGCTGTGTCTGTCCGTGTGCTGGTTTGGCTTTGTGCATGCCTGTCAGACTATGGATAGCTTCTAGGTGTGAAGAGGGACAGTCGTGAGGCTGACAGCACACAATGGGGCTGTTTGGGGGGCAAATATTGCAGAGGTGTAAAGTTTCACGCCAGCAAAGTGGAGTGAAAAGCTGGAGCTGTCAGGTATTTCTCTTCTTTTGCCCATCTGTCTTTTTCTGCCCTTCACTACTCCCACTCTAATTTTATCTCCACATCTCTGTCTTTTCCTGCAGTTCACCTTGCTTGTCTCGAATCAGCAATGAGCAGCGTCTCTCCAATTCTGTCTCTTCTGTCAGATGTAATTGCACATGAAGAATTTCTGACAAGTACAGAAGCAAACCTGATAATTCATTGCAACCCTAATCCGCTGAAATTTTTTTAAGTGCAGTGTAATAAGGGGTGACATGAAAATAAGGACTCTAGCTCTGCTTTTCAACCAATGTGTTAGAAAAATATTCTGAAATTAAAGCTGGCAAGTCAGCAGCAACACTGTCATTTCACATCCAAAATATTAAGAAAACGTGTCATTGGCCAAATACTTGAGGAGCTTAGTCTGGAAAGCCTTTCCTGAGTAAGAAATCCACAGTGGGAAAGAAAAAAGTCTATATTTTATTGCCGTAAACTCTGCTGGGTAGAGTTCATAGGGAGTAAAAGCTCCCTCATCATTAAGCCACAGTTCTCACTGTGGACACCAATCTGTCTCAACATTTACATGAGTCAACTACTGTTTATAGTACTGGTTAAGCTACTTTTCACCTATTATCACTAAGATCCTACTTTTCCTCTGAAAAAAACTAGAGCTTAGCTTGATAGCCCAGATTCTGAATAGACAACCATTTCCTTAATGGTATTTTAACACCTGCTGAGCTATTGACACCTCTCAACACAATTCTGCATTTTTCCTGAAGGATCTAGCTTGGCTCAGTGTTGAGAGCAAATAATCAGATTATTAAAATTCGCAGGTAGTCCAGGTAGTCCTGTAAGTTCACACTTGCGATTTAATCACAACACAACTACCTTATAGGGCCACATGTAAGGAGTGCTTAATTTTATCCTTTGTCAATTTAACCGTTTTGTCACTTCCTATTCAACCATAATGAGAAAACAACCAGACTGAAACAGTAACAAGAACGCCACACAAAGGGTGAAATGTTCAGGTTTTACTGGGCAAATATAATTTTGTGGCATGTAAAAAAGAGTTAAGACTCAGTGTTGTTAAACCAGTGGCACTGGCACCGTGTTATTCTGAAGGGGAGGAGTTTCATGTTTTCAGTTTTAAAATCTCAAATGATTAATTCCAAGGAACCAGGTTTAAAACAGTAACCCCATGATTTTGGGCTACTACAGATCATCCTGGATATTATGATCATCTGCATCTACAGGTTCTTTTGTTTCCACCAACAGCAGTAGCATAGGTGGTGTAAACAGTTTAATTTCATTAACAAGCCTTCTTGGGGCAGAATCAGCACACTGTTGCATTGGGAACAATGCAACAGCAGGTTTACATTGAGGTTGAAGGCAGTGCCCCTGGAGATTCACTAACCAGCCTCTCACAAGTGACAAAGCACTGTGAGCAGCACTAACAGCAACAGCAAAGAGCTGCAGGTAGGAAGAAAACGCAGTGGTAGGAATCCAAACACAGATGGATGTTTGCATCAGAAGCTGTAAGCGCTGTTCTTCAGGTGCAGCTAATTGGGTTGACAAAGAGGATGGTGATTAGTGACTGGATGTTGTGTGGGTAAGTGAATGGAGTGGTAGCTTTAGGCGTACTTCAGAAGATGAAATGAACCAGGAGGAAGTAGCCTCTTAGACTGTGGCTGATAGGATAATAAAGGAAAGCTGGAAGATATTTCAATGGACAGGAGCCAGGAGGCTGAAAGGGTGATGAATAAGAAAAAGATGAGAGTGAATAAAATATATCAGATTATCATGGGTTATCTCATATTTCTAGCATGTTGCCAGAGTCAAAGCAGAAGTTTAACAAAAGGAGAAATAAGAAGCCCAGCCTTAGAGGCAGTGGCTTTCTTCGGCCAGCCAAAACACCACTAGCCAGAACGACTATGAATGAGCATGCTAGAAACTGACTGGTTCAATTGTACTGTTAGTTAAGTGCCAATGGCAAAAAAACAAAAAACAGTACTATTACAAGTTTTGACAGTGGACTATTTTAATTTGTCACATACATGTAAGTAAGACAGTATGGTGTCGCTTAAAAAATGCTGTGTGCTCTGTCCAAGGAGTGCAAAAGGTTGTTTGTTCAGGACTACAGGTGTCCAGAAGCAGATATATTCTGATACTAAGTCAAGCTACGGGTAAAGGGTGAAAAATAACAGCCGATGAGCTTGTCAAACTTCCACTCATGTATATTAGAGGTTTTCAATAAGCGCTCAAAATTAATTTGGTGATGTGATGGGAATTGTTGCAGAACATAGGTTGGTGGGAGGACTTGATACATGGGCCTGTGGAGGCGGGTGTGCATAGGAAAGCATCCTGTGAGTGTGGGCTGATATCAGTGAAAAATCAAAGAGAAGGGAGTCTTCAGAAGCCTGTAGCTTGAACCTGTCTTCAAACACAAGCTGTAGGAAACAGTATAAAAACAAAAAAAACAGCAGACCAGAAAATTACTCTGTTTATAATGTCCAGCTATGTAGTACCACTCAATCATTGTACTAATGATCATTTATTAGGGCTCCACATAGTCACAATATTATGGTACTACGCATAAAAGGACGATCAGGCACAATATAATTTCCTTGTGTATGTGAATTCTACCAAAGCATTTATAAATTTCATCGACCACAAGGAGAGTCTCATTTTGCAGGTCTGCAAATTCCACTGTTCTATAGGATGCTCTACTGTATGTTCTCCTACCATGTGACCATAAAAACAAACTTTCATGTATATCTTGTTAACCACAGCTCCAAATCCAGGTTTTTACCCTAAACTCAGATATTCCTAATATTTCTATGATTGGGCAGACATTTGGACCTCATAACTATAAGTGCCTAGATATACATACAAATACTGCACAACCCACTGTTAACACACTGTGATAGACCACAGGTAAACAAGCAGGGACATCACAAGTAATGCATCACCAGCGGCTGCGTGCTGCTACATTGACTTAGTCAAAGAAACCATGGTGGTGCTGAGGGAGCTAGCTCGATGGAAGCAACCAGATGGTACTGAATTAGAGACCAGTGGTCTCCAGTGGAAATCTGCCAATATTTTTGAGCGCAATCATTATGATTCTGTATGTTTACATACTGTCAGTATCTAAACTACATTTAGTTCATCAATATATGGTGTATGTCAAGAATTCAACATATTTTGTGCACTTTGGAGCAGTACATGAAAACCCAAATGAGGTCTTTTTTTTCATTACTTATTTCTGAACATAGCTTTAATAAATGAAAGAGACTCAGCTACGGTGCACTCAAATGAAACAATGAAACTCTTTCTTGAACAATAAATTTAAAGAAATGCCTATTTATATTCTGCGACAGAGGGGACACAATTCAGTTTTTGTTCTCGGTTTTTAAACCTTCAAATGACACATCCGATTTTGACAAACTTCATTTTATTTACAAGAATTTAACATTTAAATATAACCCTGGAGTGTCTCCTATTTTCCCTGAACACCTGAAAAGACACAGCATGAAATCTTAATAAAATCACCCTGAGATAACTGTGCATGTACAGCAGCTGGCACAACACAAAAAGTGGTAGAAAGAGAGTAAAACATAAAAGTATTTTTCAAATATAGAATATGCTTCTTGTTGGGTTATTTTCAAAATTTTCCATTTTATAGTATTTATGGAGAGTATAGAGATTCTGATGTTACAAATGGTCAGTAAAAGGGTAGGATGGGAAAAAATGGAGCACCCCTTTTCATACAAACATACAAAAATCCCTCTTATGACAATTGAATTAAGCCCCCCACACACACATGTTGCCATGGAGCTAAAAGTAAGCCTGATCTCTTCAGAAACTGATATGCCTTGATCCAATTCAATCTAGAGCTCACTGAGACCTATGTGTTGGAGCCATGTGGCCAAATCACCAAAGAAAATGAAATTAGACTAGATTTAATAGAGCTGTATCGGGCAATGAAGAAACCTATCATAGAATCAGCCTTCTATCTATCGCCCAAATGAAGACAGGTGATCTGCAAAGACATGGCCTACAGATACAATTAACAGGAATCAAAAGGGAAGACTTGAAAGTGTGCACACACGCACGCACACACGTGCGCACATGTGCACGCGCACACACACACACGCACACACACACACACACACACACACACACACACACACACACACACACACACACTACAGCACTGTGTGCAACTTACATTCATTTCCTGGAGGCTCACCCTACACTTAATCATAACCACTACACGCGTAACCCTAACCTTACACCAAATCAGCACTCTAAAATTCAATGATTTATATGGTATAGATCAGCTTCTTCCCCATGAGAGCACACAAATTTCAAAAAGGAAATAGGAAATAGCAGAGAACTGAAACCAATGTACTACAGACATGTCAAAATTGGGTAAACAAGCACAGTTTAAAGGCCATGACCAATTCAAGAATACACACTGTACTGGTAAATAGAATATATGTGCACACATGCTGACGCAAGTACACACACACACAAAAACAGCTCTCACACACCTCCCTATGCATTCATGCCACGGATGGAGAGATCGATTCCTAACCCAGGGATTCAATAGTAACCACATTAATCCACCACTGGGAACAGTCGGTGTGTCTAGCAGACAGGCACTCAGTCAGCCACTCTGCTGCTTGGGATCAGTATTGGTTTACAAAGGGAGTCTGAGGGAGCAAGATCTGGATGAATGAATGACTGCAATGCTCCCTAAAATGTCACTAAGTTCACTCTTTCTGCCCTTTGCAAAGATGTCTGGTAGTGCACACCAAATCAAACTAGTATATAAGGCAAAGTTTAGGAAGGGAACGTTGGCTGGCAAGCTGGGAAGCAGCAGTATGACAATGTTGATATAGGTAATATGGCAAGACAGCATAACAGTCCATGACTTTGAAGGCAGATTTACTTAATGCACAGAAGCAAATGTCCAGATTTCAGTGATTACAATTAAATGAATTTTGCCATTCTAAATGCCAGGCCTCAAAGCCGTTTTACATTGTTTTTTCACCAATCTGCGCTTCAAGTCTGTATAATCCCAGACATGTATGTTCAAACTATTACACTATTGTAATTGCACCATGCAGCTAATTCTGTTGTGTGTCTGTCTCTGCACTTACAAAGACACGTTCATGTCACCTGGTTGTCTTTTCAAACTAACTTAAGTTTGTTTGCCTATCTTCCCAATAAAAGAAAACTCTGGGATCCATGGAAAGAACAATTTCAGCAGCCATGCCAGCTTGCAGTCTGCTGGCAAACTCCTTAATGAACCCATTACAGCCAACACTCATTTCCCTGACTGAATTCAAAGAAAGCCCACTTTCCTGGAAAGCCCAATCCTCCCTCACTCTCAGCATTAATTTAGATGAAGTATATTTTCTCTCCTTGGACCAGTGGTACTTCAGTTACTGTTAAACCAGGGAGGTTGTGAGGCTGATGTCCAAACCTGACTTGACCTTAAAAGACCTTGCATTTTCAGCTAGACTGTAGGCTGTAATCTATGTTTCATATGATAAGTTACCATTAAGGAATAATGTTATTCAGTGTAATTGCTACAAAGGATTTCAATTTTGTGGTTAGAGATTCCCTAAAGGAAACATACTGATTGCAAATATGATGAATTAAATAAGTGAATAGAGGTGCCTTATACTTTAATTTAATTAAATAAAATGAAAATATGTCTGATATTCAGACATTTTCTTAGATAAAGGTGCTAGAGCATGATTCTGTGAATAAAGTTTGAGTTAGTCACTTGTTTTCCTTATCTCTCGCTTTTAAATAGCCCCAGGAAATTTTAAAAGCTTTTCTTGCTATTGATTTGAATTAAGGAGCTTCAAACACAGAGTTAAATGGATTTTGATCCCAGCATATATTTAAGAGGACCTCATGCTATTGAAATGATTTGAAGACACAAGCAAAGCTGCTGTTCCGGACGGATTACACTTTAAGATCATCAGCTTTACTGATATGCATGAGTGAACTTCCACTAACTGTGTGTGTGTGTGTGTGTGTGTGTGTGTGTGTGTGTAAAGATTTGTTTGTGTGTGTGTGTGTGTGTGTGTGTGTGTGTGTGTAAGGATTTGTTTGTGTGTGAATATTGTGCCTCTCATGTCCTCCTTGCAGCATGAGAACTATTGCCTCTGTGCTCTATGGGTTTCCAGAGAAACTAACAAGTTGAACTCACCCAGCACACCTATAGTACACACACACCTGTCTGTCATCCTCCCAGTGTCCTACTACTCGCCCGCCTTCTTTATTTTCTTTTTTATCTTTAATCAATGCAACGACATAAATCAAATAAAGCACAATTCATGAATTGTGTCCTTCAGTGACTCAGTCTGTCATATCTGGAGACAAAGCCCCAGTCACAACAAAAACACTAATATAGAATAATGTGGAACTCCTTTGAAGCTAAGTAGCAGCTTTGCAGGTGTTTACTGAAATTAGAAATTAGCTTTCATTTTTCTGAAGCCTTCAAACCACTTAAAAATTAGAATAAGCAATAAGGCTGCTGTATTTCATATTTGCACTCCTTTTTTAATTACGAGTAATAAATAATAAATTTCTTCTTTTTGGCTCTGAGGAAGGGCTTATGAAAACTGAATGTCATTAAACCACACTAACGGCTCTATGAATGGAAATAGTCAACCACCTTGGTCGTGGCTGAAATATTTTATAAACCATTGAGTGGATTGCCATAAAATTTGGCACTTCATAGTCATGAGGGGATCAGACCTCATGATCTCATGACTATTTCTAGCACCAGAAACATATTAAAGTCAGTACATATGTTGTGGAATATGAATTGATGCAAGATTTTGCACATTCATTCATGGATACCATGCAATGAATTCGAATGACTTTGATGACCTATGGACTTTTTCTATAGCACCACTGTGATGTTGATGTGTGGCAATAGCCCACAAAGCTATTTAAGCGTGTATGCTAATTAAACATGTGCTAAGCCAACTACAAGACCAAACAACAAGCTAGCCAGAGTGCTGCTTCATCCACCATTTAAACTGAAGAAAATTCACCCCAAACTAGCAAACAACACACCACACACTTTGTTTAAAGCATCCCTGAGCTCAGACTAAGTTCTGATTTACCCATCTTTACCCTAGTCGCTTCCCTTTCTTCTAAATCTACAGATATTCGCCATTACTGGTGTGGTCCTGCCATGTTTTTAACTGAACATATCACTGTGCTGTGTTTAAGTGAACTTTTATGTCTACGGTAATTTAGAAATAACAAATCGAACAAAAACCACACATGCTTTACAATCGCTGTCTCAATGATTAAACCTTTAGACAATCAGTGATACAACTGAACTTGATTTACTCTGGGTTATTATTGTGAGCTTAAAACTGTAAAACAAACATGAAAGTAAAAAAAGTAAAATACAAAGGCATATAGTCATTAGCTTTGTAAATCCAGATGAAAAGGAAAAATTTATTTGCAAATGCATTTTACTACAATTCATATCCAGGTGGTGATCCTTCTGTTTCACAATTTGATCATTGCTGTTATCTTAAATGTTTATATTTGGCTGGTTCATGTGTACATAAAGTCAAGAAGAGCCAGATTTGAGATGGAAAAGTGAAGGAATTTAGTTGGTGCTGTCCCTCAGGATTCCTATCATAGCACGCTGGTGCGATTGGTTCCAGCCCAGCGCTGCCTGAACCCATTTAGATAATAAAACAGCCCGCAGTCCTGGGACTCCTACATACAGATGCAAATGCAATATATGCAAACATGCTCACACAAACAGATACATGCAGACCAGAGGAAGGACAGTATTTTCACTGGCAGTGAAACACAGCCTGACAGGCACAGACTTGCCTCATGTAGAGTCTAAGGGTGGAAGGGTACCAGCAGCATTTACTATCCACTTTAAATCTGCTACACATATTGAATATGTTCTACTTTAAGGTATTTCACAAGACTGTCAGGCAATAAAGCCATTACTTCACCTTTCTAATAGTCTAAGTGTTGGAGAAGTTTAAATAAAAAACAAACATATTTATTCTTATCCACCTTCAGGGACTAAGGCAGTATTCTCCGTAGGAGGGTGAAAAGCATTACTAAGGTTTCATGAATCATTTTTATTCCTGTTACTAACTGTATAGGATGACCTTTCTTAGTGCTTCTGTGTTTACCTGCCAGCCACTGGGTCTATTGTGCAGTTTATAGGGCATGCAGCACCTACACATTGTCAGTCCAAACTAAGGTCACAGTGAGTCATTTTCTAAACCACTGTGTGTGTGACTGGTCTCATGTGGTGACATGTGCAGCAGCATGAGAGCATGCTCATATACACATAATTGGTAAAGATATAAGGGGTGGCTAAGATTGCTACGCCAGCTACACCTGGAAGGACACCTGCAAACCCTGGGTTATAATCACAAGAGGGCAAAAATAGATTGAATAAAAGTCATGGAAGGTAACTCAGTGCAACTAACCCTTCAAAATCTGTACTCACAGATAAGCCATACAAGCAATGCCAGTCTATCAGACGGTTTAGACTGAAATATCTAAAAAACTATTGTATTATAATTTGATAGAGATGCAAAACATGCCCAAATTAATGCATACAATTATGTATTATAGTCTGTTAAGTTTTTATATAGAAAATGATAAATGGGGGTCTAGAGTAAAGTGCTAGTAGACTTCTATATGCTAACCTTGAATAATACTGTTTTTATTTGTAGGATGGCTGTACAGTTTTTTCACACAGTAAGTCAACTTGGCTCTTTAGAAATTCAAAGCAGCCCCAGACTCAGTACAGGTTAACATTCACCAAAAAACAGCTTGCAGGTAAACAAATGCCAACACTACCTGCCCTGTTGTAAATTCCCTTGCTCAAAGCTGCATGTCAATTATATAAACAAAGATCTGACATTTTGGTGATGTCTACATTTGCCTGACATTTCAGTAAAAGCCTCCAATTGTGTCCAGAGGAAATCTCTGTCTAAGCATATTGTAATCAAACCACTTTAAGATGGCTCCTGCTCCTGAGTAATCACAGGAACAAGGTGCTCTTCAAAAAAGTAAGAATAAGCAATCTTCTACCTTTGTGAAAAGGGCTCTGAGCTGCAATTCAATGAATTTTAGTGGACGATTTTGATTAAATTGCCACATGTTTATTTCCATATCGGTACCTGGAGTTATAAACAAAGTGCTCAACCTGGATTTTTCAGCATCACATTCCACCCATTTGGAACGAAAGGACCTCTTGTTACCGTCGGGCAGTTTTCTGACAACAGCAAATGTGTGTGGATGTTACATAGGCTGTTTAAGACAAGTTGGTCTGTTTAACCACAGGTTTTGAAGGTTTAAGTGCGCCAACTGGAGTAAACCACACACCTTACACTCCATCCTCCTAAGATGGCATAGGTTTCTCCATCATGCAAACATTAAACCTCAACGTACTTTGCTGATGTTACACATCCCATTACATCAGCCTTAATTATTCCTAATGTCTGCCTTGCTATTACACTAATTGACATACAATGTCTTAAGATCCATGTCTTGATCTATTGCCTCTGACAAATGCAAAGGCCCATATCTCACCCCAACACTTAGCAATGAATCTTTACACTTCGTGAGATGTCAGCTCCAGATACCTCTTCACATCCTGAAAACTGTTCTACTGAATTCACAATAAAACAAGCTTTGGTTAAAACCAATACATGATCCAGTTCACTCCATGGCAGCAGAGTTGACTAACACTATAATATGTCCTGCTGCCAAAGCTTCCAATTTGACCACGTGTAGAAATGTTTTGGGTTTCCATTTAAAAGATCTGCATTAAAATCCATGAACTTATACACACAAGTGCAATCACATAGCAAACTGTAATTACATGACATCCACCACACTGATGATACCATTACTACCAACATGTTTAAACTCTCAAAAAAATATCAGAATATTATTGAATTGTGATAGAATCCTACACAAACCAACATTTTTCTACCAAAGTTCTAACAATTTTGTTTGTTTTATTTCACACTTTTCAACATGTGTGTTTTTGATCTTTTTCTCACTAGATTGATATGGGCAGGGTTCTGATGGAAAATAAATATATCAGTCAAGTCAAATAATGCCCATAATCTGTGCAGCTTGGACTGGGGAGCTACCAGCAGCCACAGGCCTGATTTTTGAGGTATTTAATGAATGCAAGTGTCAATTGGTCTGGTTTAAGATTCAGTACAACACAGATAGGACTCATTTGTCCCACCTTGCTGTCAAATATCGATATATTCTCCCAGAAAATCAAAGCCACTAGACACAGGCTGATGCTGGCAGCTGATGTTACAATTTCCCTGCAAAAAAAGAGACTTATTGCTGTTATTGCTATTTCTGTCGGATGGTTCATTTGTAGAAAAATTGTGTGTTCAGTCTGGGAGCAGGAAAGTAGAAGACATGACACATTCATCTTAAAACAGAAAACCAATATATTGGTCTAACGTTAATTAATGGCGATGTAGAAATGTTCCTTTTCATGTATTTTCATGCTTTGGCAGTCAATAAAACTGTTTGGCATACAGCAGATTAAGGCTTTACAAATGAGTCTTAATGTTCACAGTATATCACTGAAAAATATCTTGTTAATTGGACCTACATGGCATTCTGAAACAGATTATGTGCTTAATTTTGTTTTTAAAATTGTGCCTGCTAGAGTGAATGCAAAATTGTGACATAAACAAAAGTGATGATAAGCTATTCTGATGAACATAAGCAAGGGTTAAATCTCCAATTAGCAAATCTACATTACACTTTCTATTACTACTACAGGATTGTGTATATATTGTATCAATATATAATACTGCAGAATAATGATTAAAAAAAAAAGAAAAATCAGCCAAATAGAAACAGACATACACATTTTCCCTCATTTTACCAAATAGCAATTACCAACACTTCCCATAATTCCTAAATGTTGTACAGTAATTACCAGAGAAGTTACTAGGATGATACATAAATTCAATGGTGGAGAAATAAACAAAAACACAAGCGCACTCATGCGTGTGCACTCGCGCGCGCACACACACGTGCACACACACACACACGAACAAAAGGATCTTTCAAGTGGTTATTGTCATTAGAAAATTGTTTTCTTAATGGCACAGGCGCTTTTGATTGAGGGAGTTAGAAATGTAGTTTTTCATCCTTACTTAGAAAGAATTAGAGATAATTATTTCAACACAGACAAACAAACCTGCTTTACAGGCTTTGTAAGATCAGTTTGTGTTGAATGACACAGCAGAAAGGACCTAATGACCATACTAATAGAGTCAAGACACTTAATGACTTGTGTCTCTTTGCCCTCTTTGTCTACTCTGAAAACTGAATTATGAAAGTTTTTTGGCCTCTTTATTCAATTTACAATTCATTTTACAATTGGGTATTCAAATTGGTCATGCAATTTGAAAATGTGCCAGTGCAAAAAAAAAAAAAAAAAAAAAAAAAGCCTTAAAAATGTACTCTTTTAGCTGGCTCTCTAGCTGGGACTTATTGTCTTGGTTAGTCAGGCTTATAGTTACAATTATCCAATCAGAGAGAGGGTAGGGGCGGGTCACAGCAGATGCAGTTCTGGACCTGCCTTAATGAGAGTTGGGTGAAAATGTAATGAAAATGCAATCACCCGGGGGTGCTATTTCACAGGAAACTTTGAAAAAAGAGAACAAAAACCCCACAGTAATATGACATGCAAATAATTTAGCTTACATTTAAAATTTTAACCAAAGTAACTGAATTAATAATTGAGTCATCAGGTGTAGAAATGCATTTTCAAATTGTATGTTTAAATCGCCCATTGAATTGCCAATTGCAAACTGAATAAACAGACCAAAGACCCATGGCAATATGATATGCAGTTGATTTAGCTTTTCTTTCAAACTTTAAGCAAAATAAATCAAAATGAATGAGTATTGAATTACCTCTTTGCATACTGAATTGACAATTGCAGATGGAATTGCAAATTGAATAAAGCCAAAAAACGTCCATACTGAATCTGTTGCATCAGACTGGATGAATGTGGTCTGCATCAAAAAACTACCATGTGTGTCTGTACTTTGAGTGGATTAACACAGAATATGTCAAAGCCCACCCTCACATATCTTGTTTGCTATGGTCTGAAAAGGATGATTGGATGGAGCAGCAGAGGTCCATGACCATGTGTATAAGGGTGGGTGTGAACTATATGTCTGTGTGTGTGTGCAAGTGTTTTGTTTTCCTTATAATAAACCTTTCTGGACAGCCTTGAGGTATTTGGAAGAATCATCTTTGAAGTATGAAAAATAAAATAAAGATGCCAGAGGTCAGAAACACCATGATGTGCACACAATAGTACAAACATACTGCTAAGCTATTTAAATAAATACAAAGAGAAACACGGATACAAGACAATGAAGTCTTTCAATGTGAGCGACAGAAATAAAGTGTGGTCTATGATCAAAGAAAACTAGTAATCCTGTAGAGCTACACAGTCAGAGTGAACAGATGGGCTTTAAAAAACACTGGACTTTAGCACAAGGGACTACAACTCATTTCCAGTTTCAAAGTGAAAGACAACATTATTCCTGTTACAAACCAGGCTGCATTTTTGAGAGGGAGGTGAGCTCTTATTTTAATAAATACAGCTGTATCAATAATCAATACAATGTCCGTGCGCCTTGCATATCAATTGTGCTTTTTGCGTTTAAACACAACCTGAGGTCTTTGTTTTTGGTGCTATGCATGTAAATACGCCAACACCAGAAAAAAAATGCTCCAAAATAATGAAAGCTCAGAAATTAAATAAATAATCACAAATAAAATTCTTCTTATGTCAGGGCCAAACCTCTAAGTATGCAATTTGGGTGGGGCTGGCCCTCTGACTTTAATTGGATGCTCTGTTATTATAGATAAATCAACAACGAAAGTAAAAAAAAATAAAAAATAAAAAAATTGCTTCAGGGCCCTGCCCCCACCATCAATGCAATTGCACCATCCACTTTTATTGATCCTCCTCCACAAAAGAGGCATGAAGACTGTAATGAAGTCAGTGTAAACTTTGTGGATTTATTGTCTGTTTAGTGACTCAGCTAACAGGCGCACTAAATGACAGAAAGCTAGCAAGCATAAGAAGTTTATTCCTCTTCCCCAAATGCACTCTACTGAATGACATTATGTCAGGGGGAGTAAACAGCAAAGTGCAGTTACAACAGACAGATGCAATGAAAGTTACAGCAACTAACTAGCATCTTGTCAGCCTGGAAGATTGTTAACTGCTAACAAGTAGGGCTGTGCAAAAATAAAGAAATAAATAATATATATATATATATATATATATATATATATATATATATATATAGATATAGATATATATATATATATATAGATATATAGATATTAACAATACAATATCAATTTTCCAGCCCCTAATGTCGATATTCCCTGCAGCCATGTGGGCTTGCTGTAGCTTCCCCAGCCTGCTATAGATGGGGCAAGTCCTTGCGCCTCTTTTCACACCAGAAGTGAAGCAAATGAATGAGTGAAATGCTGCAGACTTCAGCAGCAGCTTCATCTTTAAAAGCAGATCTTTGGCTATATTTTGGCTTTAAAGTTACAGTAATGACATGAACAAATTAAATGTTGTTTGCATGGATTGCAATGTTCCAATATGGCATACAGGCAACAGGACCAATGTGCAGGTTCACTTACAAGGACACAAGGCTGAAAAGTTAGCAGCACCACCTCCACATGACCTGGGGAGCAAAATGGGGCAAATGGCTCCTACAAGCTCATGAACTGCAGGGTGCATTTTTTTAATCTCCCAAGATCTGTGCCCTTATAGTGGTGTTGAAATTCCAGGTTTCAGGCTAATGGCGAACACGATGGAATTGCATTCTCTTTCAAACATTCATTTTGTCTCACTATGGGGAACATTCCCTCAGTGTTATCCTCAGAAGCATCTGTATCATTAGTCCAGCCAGTACTGGCTGGCAGTCATGACACTTGTCAAGGCAGAGCCCATTCCACCTCTATAAAACGGGTCGATGCAGCATCATCCATCAGTCAAAATCCTCTTGGTTTACTCAGACTGCCAAGGAGAGTGCCTAGCTTAACTGCTGAACACACCTCGATCGCCGGACACTAGCATGAACCGTGGCAGTCTGACAGCCTACTCTTCTTCACTGAGTGTGATGGGAGAGACTGTGTTAGCTGTCCCCACACAACTAGCACTGCGCTTAGCTACCCAAGCTAACAGCATTACCTACACTCCACAGCCACCAAGCCAAGTAGAACAATCACTAGGTCCATGTGCAGAACCACAGATAATCAACACAATTACAAAGGAAACATTTGCAAAAAGTACATGAACTTAGTATTAACATAGTGAGAAATTTTGCTTTTCTCCTGAGCTGCTATTGATAAATTTAGTGAAGTTGCCAAACTGTAAGCTATGAGTGAGTATCCGAGTCCAGCAAATTCTACATTTTAGTTCAGTAACAAAAACCTGAACACAACTAATCTGTACATGCGCTTAATGTAAGAACGTTGACATGCACTTTATTTTCATGATCATAGTGTATGAGAATTATGCAATGACTCTTCTATATATTGGTTCATCAATATAGTTTGTCAACGACATTACAAACTGTAATATATAATATGAATTATAGATTATCAGTGGTACACAGCAAGTTATATTTTCAGCACTACTTTTAAAAATTGACCCATATATGGCATTATATATCATTATATCAGTATTGTATCCCATTAAATCAGATCGTACCACATTGTATCAAGGTACATATGGTACCATGACCCACGTGTCGAAGTATGTATCGTAGCGTGACGTCCTCAACGATACACAGACCTACTAACAACCCCCGTCAGTAACCTCAATATCAAAGAGCTCCGTTTTGCTTGGATACACAGAAAAAGTCTTGGTGTGCTAATTTTGTGTTGATTTCTAATTAAATCAAATAAAAAAAAAACAAGTCCATCGAACTTTATCAAAACGTCCAATATTTAACCTTAAATGTCCAAACACAAAAAACAGGTCGCACAAGCATAAGAGCATTTGAATCCCTACCTGTAGGGGGCAGACATGAGCACGCCCCCTGATGTAAGAGTCTGCGGGTCTAAACTGCTGATCCTGTTTATCTGCTTGCAGATGTGGTACATGTTGGACCAAAGCTGCCTTGTAGGATCTGTCGATATCCACGAGATCCACGTGTAGGATCTGTAAAGCATAAGGAACAGCAATACATGCAGATAAATGTGACAAAGAAGAAATTTAAAACAATAATAATTTAAAAACACAACCAAAAGCAACATGGAAATTAAATTGCTTAAGCTCTATGTATACAAGGCAACAAATAACCAGCACTTTTCCACAGCAAGGCCACAGATGTGATACACCAAAGGCCGAGGGAAGGCATTTCAAACATGAGCTCGAAATTAATTTATTTCACAACCCACTGCAACTGACAATGTACTGCTTATAGTTTAGCCTACCAAAAAGCTGAAAAACTTTTTAATAGCAAAGGCACATTATTAAGGACAGCTAAAGGGATAGACCAATACACCAAACTGGCAAATAAAAGTTGTGAAAGTGAAAATAAGTATTGTGCACTAGGAAAATAAATCAAACTGCTCTTTAATCACCAGCAACTTGAACACAACTTTCCCCTGTTCATTGCGTTAAATACTGATAGGTCTGAAAGTGCCTCAAGGTAATGACATTTGATACTCATTGAGTTTTACACCAAGAGTAGAATCCATTATTATTAATATCATGTATGTGCTGTTTAGATAGCTGATCCAGAAAACACTGTACTTCAAGCATTGTGCTAAGTTTTGTCTATGACAATGTATGTATGTATTACTAATTTCTTCCAGCTAGCCTAATGAAGAGACTAGAAATAAAAATGAGCAATCACTCAAAGATGAGTACACCATTAAAAGACACATTTATGGTCATATACCATTATTAAACACTTTGGCTTTTTAGCTGAAAAGTGTTTTTGCTTTTTAGTTTGTGAGACTTCAAGAGGAAACCCAATTAACGGCTATGCTTTTAGTAAATCAGTAATGACTTTTCTTCAATGCATTCATTATTGTGTTTTGATTTCAGGGAAAAGAATACCCCATTAATGTTTTCATTTATATGCAGTCATCCATATTACAGTAATTATCTGATTATGTCAAACATAATCGCCACAACAGACTAAGGCACATCAATCATTTCTGTGCTATCATAAACTGTAGTTATATAGGTCCCATGGTATTTCTCCTGTTGCCATTTAGCTTCCTCATGTGAAACAAGCTTGAGGATGCTTGAGAAGCTTGAATATAATACTGGATCCAAACATGACAGACAACCAACCTCACTCAACTTCAAAAGGCAAGAACATCAGTGTAGGAAATTTCTGTACTTACGATACCAACTACAATATATTTAATTTTTGAGAGAAAACTGTCATTACTATAAATCATTTTATGGTACAGTTAGGGGGGAAAACACTTGGAGACTGCAATTTCTGCTCATAATGACAAACCTAACACAGGAGGTGGATAAGATAAAGCCTTAAACCCTGTCTACACAGAAGGCACAGCATGTGCAGCATGTTAGCAGAGGAGCAGCTTCGGTGTGGTGTCTACACAAGACACATTCATGCACAGTACTGAGTAGATCGCTCACATTGTAGGGGCCAACACACAATTGGTGTAGTCAAATATAAAATGAATACACTACTCAAAAAAATTAAATATATATATATTTAAAAAACATAAATCAGGATACATTTTCAGGCATATAGTGAGAGTAAAAAAATGATGCATTAAGAGGCCTGTGACGATCGCTATACTGATTAAAACTGAAGAGTCTCTGTTCCATCTGAGGTGTACGAGTCAACTGAAAAACATGGCTTTCTGCAAACAAACGCTTTCTGCATAGACAAATCATTACTCTTTGTCAAGCTATATAAAGGGTGCTACCTCCTGCACTGGCACTAAAAAATTAGTGCTGGATGTGACTGGATGCCATAAGGTGCAGAATCTTTCAATATGGGCATAACTGGTAGCAAGGTATACACGTGGATCTTATCAAAAGCCTGATCAATTGGGACAACTAAAATTTTCCCAAGGAGTTTGTGTAATTTCTTTTCATGCCATTAATGTGGACTAAGAGCCAAGAAAAGGTAGGATTTCTTTGAGCAAAACAAAAAAAAAAAAAAATTCAAATCCCAGCAAGCCTGAAAAATCTTTTTTGTCCAATGAGCGACCTTAAATGGAGTTCCATGGTGTTTGCTCATGGGAAATCAGACAAGGGTTGTTGTTGCTACTGCTGCTTAAAAGAGTTAATAGCAAAAACTGCAAGGCATAGGGAACTAGATGAAAACATGAAGAAACTGGTATAATTAAAACATATATATATTTTTTATTATCCACTGCAGAGCACAATTTGAGGCCTCAGTAGTCTACTGCTCTACAACTGTCAATGCTCTTACCGTATGGCAATAGAAGCAATTTTGATAATATGTTGCGATGGGGAACTGAAAAGCCAACCTATCTAGATTTCTACTATATTATGGTCCTGTTTTCACTGGAATTGGAGTACAAATAACCAACTGAGTCTACCTGTTGGCTTCTAGTAGCTCTCTTTATTGTCCAGCTGGCTGCTCTTTTACTGTCACTTGGCCATTAGCGAGTCAAAAGCACTGTCAGCACAGCCTCAGTTTCCAAAATGTCCCATTGGGAGGTCTTTTTTTAATTGTGGTTCTCAACTCCAATAGCAGACTTGAGCTGTAGTGGCACTGCCATGCATGCTGAGAGAAAAAAAAAGTAAAGCCTATCTCACCCATTAATGAGAGAATACATCTGCGGACAGCAGAGGTAAAGGCTTCCATGGCTGGAAGCAGACAGGGAGAATGAGTGAGTATTAGAAATTGCATACGCAAAGTAATTCTAAGTACTAAAAACTGGCACTATGCTAATTTAATGCCACTTTCCCATTCATATCTTATTTTATTGTTTTTCCTTTGTGGATAAACAATTTTTAAATCAGATTTTTTTCCTTTAGGGATGAGCAAAGCTGTGTCTTGTTTTATTAAATTTTAACTTGAGGTATTAAACTTTTACAAACCTAGCACTAGAATAATACACAATATTTTTATATGCAAGTTAAACTTTCTGAACAAGTCGAAAATATTTCCTACAAAGTTATGTCTTATTTCAATAAAAAGCAGTGACGGCTTCCTCTTTTCATGCCACTGCAATTTCCTCCACCGTTCCCTGTGAAACTGTCACTGTGTCCGCGTGCATAATGATTAGTTTCAACCATGCATGAAACTACATTGAGGAGGATTGGGACAGTGGTCACGCTTGTCAGTGGTAGACAAAGGATGGGTCCCATTAAAGAGATGAGCTTTAGGACACAGACACACAGACACACACACACACACACACGTGCACATTTTCACTCATGTAATCGTACAAATACATAACCGAAAAAGTAGACACAAGTCAGCTATAGCGCCTAGAAGGTGATCCAGCAACCCAGTCTGAAAAATTTAAGTCTCTGTCACTTCCACATTCATGAAAAGGTGTTATTTGATTTGCCTGTCACACACACAATACAATCCCTGTTTCCAAAATAGTAGGTTTATATATTACATCATGACAGGTACAGACAATTGGCCTCGACAATTGGCCTCTCTATGGCCCAATCTTTTTTCTCAGCCTCGTTCTCCAGCCCCAGATTAACTGTTGTCTTCTGCTATTTTCAATGGTTTTTTTTGGTAGTCACTGGTCACCAAAGCCCGATGATTGGTGTAATTTTTCTGCCAAATTTGAGTGAAGGGGGAACAACTTGGTCTTTTGAGGAATGAAGGGTCATGGTAACCTTGGAAAAACACTTAAAAAGGACTTTAAAAGGACTCTTTGTATCAAGATGTGTTTTCAGGTGTAAGGTGGGAGGAAAAAAAGCTGTGGGAGTCAAGGCCCCATCACCATTTATGGATTTTAATGCAGTTCTCTGAGCCCATATGTCAGCTCCAAGGCCTTCTGCTATACAGACTGTCAAATGAGAAGTAAAAATTTTTTTTTCAGTTTTTCAAACTGAAAGGTGGTGCAATGTCAAGTGCAGAAAACATTATTTAATGGCTCAGGTGAAGCATTTTTTAAACATATACATCAAATGTAAGGGATAATGTAAATAAAGATCACTTTTCAATTTAATAATCTTTTTTCATTTGACAAGGCCACTAATGAAAAACTACTTCATATAGTCATTTACATGACATAATATGATGAACTACTAGCAAGAAAGGTGAAGTTATAAGATAAGATCATTCTTTATTGATCCCACAGGGGGGAAATTCAATTGTTACCACAGCTACAGGACAACAGTAAGTTGCAAAGAGTGAAAAATAAAAAGTTTGCGGAATGTGTGCAGGGATTTAACTTTTTACAAATTTATAAATAAAAATGCTATATATAATATGTCTAAAATAAAATAAACTACACAAGATAAGCTAATATGAAAACCTCTACCTGCACAGTTGAGTTTGTTAGATTGATTGGTTGTATAATCTAACAGCGTTGGGAATGAAAGACCTGCGGTACCGCTCCTTCCTACACGGAGGGTGTAACAGTCTTCCACTGAAGGAGCTGATCAGCGCCTGCACTGTCTGATGCAGTGGATGAGAGGTATTGTCCATGATGGATGTCAGCTTGGCCAACATCCTCCTCTCACCCGCCTCCTCCACAGAGTCCAGTGGACAGCCCAGGACAGAACCGGCCTGACTTCCATACCGCACCAAATGCACACTGTGATTGCAATGGTAGCATTGTGACCTCAACTGACTGAACAGCTTTTTTTTTTTTTTTTTTTTTGGGCAGTAGTTTATTGGATAAATGTTTCAGACACACCTTATATCTTTTTTTTTTTATATAAACATGCAAATACAATTATATACAAATACATTACATTGTGCTGTGGTTTTATCTATAATAACTTCTTTCTCAACATTATTTTCATGCATGCTTGTTGTTGAATGCCCTTCAGCAATTAGTCTGCTGGTACCCACACTCACTTAAACAAATGATCTAATAAATGACTCTAGTCTCATTTTAGTGAGTGTAGGAAGCATGACAAGAAGAGACACTTGGTCATACAAAAAAAGTTCTTTAATGGTGAATAATAATAAGCACAAGTCACCACAGGTGTAAAAAAAAAAAAAAAAACTCACATGGCACCTGTGTAACGGTAAATTGTACAGTGTATTCTGATCCAATAAACAACCTATTTTGCATACAAATCCCTGGGGTGTATGTTGTTCCCACATATCCCCTCCTCCTACAAGCCTAATTCTCATTTACATTACAAAACATATCTTCTAAATTAACAAGCAGAAGGTTGCTATTAAAGACGTTATGCAGCATCTGTCCCTTAAGCTCTTAAAGCAGAAACGATTGGAATTCAGGCCAGTATGCCAAGTGTTTTTCTACCAGACTGTGCCCCATTTTAAGTTGTATGTTTGTAGATGGTGACAGGTGTTATGCTGATACTTTTTTATACTGTGTTCAAACTTGTTTTAAATGACAGCTGTTGAATTGTGGTGGGAATATCCTATTTTCTGATTTTCCTTTTTTGTTTTGCTTTTTTGACAAAAAAAAAAAAAAAAGCAACTGTTTCAGAGGACAGCCTGGTAATACTTGAATAGTTCATGAAAAGAAGACAGACAGCAAAATTGTGTATTTGTGTATATCAGCAAGGAGGCAGCAGAGTGGGAGCCAGACTGAAAAACACAAATAAGTCATGTAGCTTCAAATTAAAAATCAGACCTTCCTATCTCCTATTGCATACTGTTAGAGATCATGATAAATCAGTTCAGTAATACATGCATGATGCAAGATGCATTAGTTAACAAAATGAGCAAGTCTCAGCCTAAGTTGCTTCAGTGTACAAGTCCCATTTCTAATTATACCAATTACAGTCTAAATTAGCCCATGAAGAACGTAGGCTCGACAATAACAAGCAGAAGTGCATTATGATATTCATTCAGCAGTGTTAAGTAACGTTAAACAACTGCACCAACGTCAGGCTAGGGATGAAACAGCGTGTCCTCCTCCTCTCTCAGGTTGTCTGAGTACTGGCACTCCAAACTTTGTTTCAGCTGCAGACTTTATTACCTTCACTTTGCAGTCTGCAGTATAGCTCATTCTTTTGGGGACATTTTCACTTGTGTACACTAGGTGTTGTAGTTTAGCGTGAACATAAGCATTTTTTTTTTGGTGGTACAATATTATAGTAATAACGGAGCCAACTCAAGCAAATGACTTTAAACATGCACATATAAGTAGCTTTGCTGTATAAGTTACATTATAAGTCAGAGGAGTAAAAAAAAAAGTGTGACTTATAGACTGGAAAATATGGTAGTTTGCTTCAAAATTGTGTTTTAAAATTCAGTTTAAGTCTCTCTCACTGGTGACAGCTTATGTAGTTTGATGCAAATTCCCAGAGTTTCTATTTCAACTATGTATGATGCAGCCACACCTATAGTTCCCTAGTCTCCTTCCTAAACCACAGTGGAAAATGATTCACTATTCTTTTATCATCTTTACTGAATCACAGAGCCAGACTCAACATGCCTTGAACAGCAGGCAGAAAAATACCCTGGGCATCAGTGTTTGAATTGGGCCAATACCAACCAATACAAAATAATTGTACTTGCCCATCTGTGTACTGTAATGTTTCTCTGTGTAACACTGGACCAAATATGAACTAAAACACTCATACTGGACCAAACAAGTTCAGTGGCAGAAATATCCAGCCTGTCAGAGCATATTAAAGAACCACATATACCTGGACAGTGCTGAATGTCTATGTGAACATACTTCTGTCCATAGTACAGGACTGAAACCTTTAATCAGGTAGCAAAAACCAAACAGTTCTACAGCCACTGCAACAGCCTCGATAAGCTGAGGTGAGCTGGCAATATTTAAATATAAGCTAAAAAAACATAACACCCTGTCCTTTTTATAACTTTATACTTTTGTCTTTCACTTAGTGTATTGTTTTCATTACATTTCTGTCTTTTTTGCTTTAACTGCGATTTTCTTTAGTCCACTGGGTAAAATTAACTGCACAGAAGTATACTTTAGCTACACTTTATACTGAGTTACTGTGTGATTTCACTCTTACCCAACATGCCCTGCTATGTGACATATAAGAAAGCTTTTGACATCATCTACTGTACTAAAACATCTGTCCTGATCAACAGCCTGTCTGCACATCCAATTCCCTGTTCCATCTGATGTAAAAAAAAAAAAAAAAAAAGAAAATAGTTAAGACATCATTTTGCCTCCTAACTAATTACATTTTAGGACATATTGGGGAAAATTGCATTGGTAATAAAATACTTGCTGCGTCTTCACCTAGCCTAGAGTGAAAAGAATGAAGATAAACTACTGAGGGATAAAAATGAAGCTGCATTTACTTTGAGGGGATTTTTATTTCCTGGCACCACCTGAGACTGTCCCCCTATAAAAAGAAACAACCCCACAGGTCATCTGTGCAAGAAGCTTATTATGACCCACAGTTACGTTTTATTGTTAGGTGATCTAGCGGCCATAGTAATTATAAAGGGAGCAAAGAAGGTGATTTAGTTTCAGAGGAATAAAGTCTGCATAAGTTTTAACTATCAACAGTTCCAGATCAAGACTAGTTGGCAATGTCCTTTGTCAATTAATTTTCAGCATATTCCATACACTGGAATAGCTTAAACTTTAACAAAGCGTCCTAGTTTACAAGCTGTTCCCAAGTTTTAACCTTTGCAGTCTAAATCTGTTAAGTATTACAGAACCAGGCACCAGCTGAGGGGCCTTCCACGTCAGGGGGCTCTTGCGCCAACATCAGTTTGAAGTAAATATTACTATTCCTTGTTGGAAAGAAATTGACCCAAAAGAGGTCATAAACAACTGAAAAGTGATCCAAGGCCACTGTAAATAGACCCCCAAACAACCAAAAAGACACAAAATGATCACAGAGAGAAACAAAACAGAAACAGAAAATTATACAGGAGTGTTAGGATTTTTTGAATGTCTAAGACCACAAATCCATTTTTTTCCAAATCCATCTGTCCTTATCAAAAGGTTATTAGAGAGAATAAAATACTTCAGAGAACTTTCAACATTTGCCACATTTTTAGGCTGCTGACAAACATTTAGATTCTCTTCTTAGGTCAAAATACCACAGTGTGAAATAAAAGTCCTGTTCCTATTAAAAATTGTACTTTAATAATGCATTAAAAATGTCAGTTAAGAATAAAAAATGAACATGAAGGGTACATTATGTTGCAGAATGGCACCAATCACCCTTATATTTTATTTAATTGCACTGTTACTATCAGCTTTTAACTACGCATTATTAAAACTAATGTCTAAGACAGTGTCACATTTGATAAATTCATGTACTCAAAAAATATGGTGCAAAGACACCCTGATGGAACTATACAGAACTTTTGGTATATGCATAAGTGGCATAGAATTACTACTTGTGTAAAGCACTTTAAAGAGGAGTTTGTTGCAGGTCATTGAGATGCTCAATTCTATTTAGTATGCTATGTACATATTTGTGTGTGTTGTCTCAGCAAGCTGTGTGTGCTGAGGTCTGGTAGTGTTTTAGGGATACTGCTTGATTACTATTCCCCTGCAGCACAGAATTAACTACCTCTATTAGGTATAACTTTTAATGGCCATAAAGGGTTAAAGTTGATGACATGAGCACTTTGCATGACATCTTTATTTAAATACCCTCTTTACTTTTAATTGGCTACCTATACCAACTTTTTTGTTAATCTAACTTGCTGATACAACATTAAACTTTGCCAAATGGGAGCTAAATTTGATATATGGCCCTGATGTGGTGTGTTTGAATATTGAAAACCTGCTGTGAGAAGATGTTCTCTAGAGGTAGTGAGTTTTGTTGGTTTGGTTTATCAAGATGTGTGGGTTTCATTGTCCCCGTTAGGAAACAGAAACCTAAAATATGATTAATTTCTTCTCTAACCTCCTCTGGTAATGCAGAAAGTCAGGGAAAAAGAAGCCTTCATAAACCATAGTAATGAAATGGTCCAGCTCATCATTCAACATCCGTCAAACAGCATGACATGCATAATGACCATGCCCCATTTGCTGAGTCACAATGTAAAAGTATTCCTGGAGCCTATTAAAAAAAATCAATTCAAATCAGTGCTGCTCCATTTATTTACCTGTATTAATAAACCGTATACAACAGAAACCTGTCTTGATGACCAGTTGGAAATTGAACACCACTGCAAAAACTCATTTAATGCACATTTCATCATTTAAAATGTACTGTGGGCATTTTATTCATTAACCTGCATTAATAATATAGTTTAAGAATAAATAATACATGTCAGCCCATTCTTCTATAGCACAAATTTGAGTTTAATTGAGATTTTTCTTATACTGCTATATCATTTATAAACTATCAAATAAGTCATCAGAGCACAGTGACTTCACTGATTGGTGTATTTTTAGCTGCACTCATCTCTGATTTAATAGATACTGACGCTACAACGAAATGCTTTGAGATTAAATGTACACGTACATGGCTCTCTGGGAGCCCACAGGCATTTGACCCAGTGTCATGTGTTACAGCTGTGATTGAGAGTATCTGGGAACAAACTGTCCATTTAGCAGCATGAACAAAGAGATGGAGAGTTTATGAGGGCTTTTGATTACAGACTGATTTTATCTGCAGCATGCATATGTCAGAGCTCTCAATCCAACTTTGTGTGTTTTAGATGGCTTAGCGTTAGCATTGCCGTGGCTTCGAGAGCTCCATCTTCAAGCATTACTGGGGCTGGAGCAAATGGCTGGAATTGTTAAGGCTGGGGACCATCATCACCATCACCACCCCCACACCCACAAAATTTCTAAGATTGCTTATTTTGCCAAGAGTCTATATTCAAGGATATTAATATGTTAATGACATAAACCCTCACATGTAAAAAGTGAATGTTTAATATTTTGACTAAAAGTTTCAAAGTGTAATAATTAGAGCAACTTATTAGCCCCAATAGAATAAAGTATTCATAAATACGGTGTCATTAGTGTGTAATAGCCAGAAAATACAAACTATCGTATTTTCTTAATCCTGGAATGAGCCTTTTCTAAATCTACGCAGGGAGTGGGTCTCCTTTCATAGAGGCAGCCATGTTCCGCCATGTTTCTACAGTAGCCCAGAACTGACAAACCAAACACTGTCTCTAAATAGGGAATCGCATTTTGTTTTAAAGATAACAGCCACTGTACCACTGGGTGTAGTGCAAGGGAGTGCTGAGAAGGATGCATTCTGCAATTTTACCACTAGATGCCGCTAACTCTTTCACATTTTATACATAGCACTATCGAGTAATTTTTAAAAATGTGTATATATTACAAACACGAAACACAATCTATGGTGGTGATGGGGAGTTCAATGTTCTAGTAAGAAATTAATATGTGGAATAAAAACACAATTTCACAATATTTGCTGCATCAGTTCTGATTTTTTTTGCTTGAACTGCCCAATGAGTCAAAAATGCAATGCAGTAAGTTAAGCACACTACTAAATAACTGGCATATAATGCAATGCATTCATTTTATCTGATCAATTTTAGAAGATAACATACACAATTTGGGTCTTGCTTTACTATACATTTTTTCCATTAGTCTGAATAATCTATTTTGTTTTTGCCTGCTGGAAAAATAACTGAGCTATAGTCTGTAAGAATGAATTCATCATGTAAAGTATTTGTATATATACACAAATCTTTTTCATTGACATCAAAATGAGCAATGTGAACTAAATTTGTCTTAAAATAATGCTCTAAATGATTCTCTGACCATACTGGCCATGAAAAAGAGAGATTTATATTACAACTTTGATGTACTGTAAGAGACAGGGCAAAAAACCCAGTCCTCTCTCTGTGCAAAAATACATTCTAAAGTGCAGCTAAATCTAATTTGAGGCGTCTGAGCAGTCTGAGTTAGACAAATCAAGTGGGTGCATTCCAGTCTTTTTGGCATGAAATTCCTACTTTATTATTCTCCATCCACTGCAGCCCAGCAAGAGGGAATTTTGTACTAAAAAGATTTTGATCTGGGAAGATAACCACCTGATTTGACTCTGTAGTGTTCAGAGTGGCTGGGCTTGTGCATACTGTACATGCATATAGCTACATTTAAGTTGAGAGACATGCAGTTGCAGGCAAAACAAGCTGACAGATTAAACAAACTTCATACTGTATGTTCCTGTTTATATGCTCGCTTCTGTACATGTAGGTGTGTGCGCAAATGTCCCACCATAGTACTGGGTTTCTATTAGCAGTAAAAACACGCTCCCACAATCCAGAACCAAAGAATCAAATGCTGGACATCAGTCTCATCTCATCATATCACTGTCAGATTTGTGCAGAGCAGACACACACACACAGACACACACATATGCTCTGCTCTCTCTGCACACTTCCACTCTCTTGACTGAATGCTTAGTTTAGCTGTCTCCATGGGGACTGTATCCTAGCTACACACACACATACTGACAGCCACGCACACACTTGTCGCATCCCATTTCTCCCCTGGCTGATCAAAAGCAAAGCACAGTCAATCATACATATATGCCCCTTCATTCTGGACTTTGTCCTTGGTTATAGAAAACAGTCATCCTCCCTGTACCTTTTTGGTTCACTCCATTCTTTTCCTTCTTTCTCCAATCTGACTGTCTCAGACTCCCCAGCTCTCTCATATCAAATCCAGTTAGGACAGCTGTTGGGAAGTAGATCTAAACAGCCAGTGGCTGCCATGGCAGGAGGTGAATTAGTCCACCCTGGCATTTTAAACCCCCAGGCCCCTTCCAAACAGTTACATCTGTGTGTTCCCCTGTAGCCTCACCAGTTTAATGCACGCCAGGCACTGAGGTGGACAATGACACACTGAAGTTATCTGTCACTGTTGGACAATTAATGATCAATGGTGACAATTACCACTTGCTCACTGACCTTTTTTGGAGGGTAACCTGTTATGATTTAAAGGGAGATCAGAACTGTCACTGTGAGAGGGAGATTTTTGTTCTTTACAGTTTAGTATGCTAGTTAGACTGACGCCGTTGCTATTTTGGCTGAGACATAGCAAGAGTATATTTCAAGATATTCTGTGGGTCTGCTCTCATAAAAATACAGATCAATGAGCATCAGTTACTTTTGTCAAAAAAACTGCAGATCTAATCAACTTTGCACCTTCAAATGTAATCAAACAATTCAGCAAGAACACAAATAAGCATGTATAATACATTTAAGTTACAGGGAAATGGAAATTAGTCTAATTTTAAACAGTGTGAAGCATTTCCAGGTAAAACAGAATATATGAGCAGGGTTTAGTTAAAAAACTGATTTAAATCAAAGCCTTGAAATATGACTGGTTTACCCAAAAGTGGGCATGACTGACAATCAGAAAAACCTACTACACTGCCCTCCTAGTAACCCGCTAGCTGACAGCCAAGTATAGTTTTGTATGATGGCTGGGGTCAGGTGGTCTTAACATTGGATTGAAAACATTTATGTAACCACTCCAGAGCTCATTATGAATTATCAAAATCTTTTTTATGTTACATTTTAAAGGAAGAAGAAAAAGATTTAGTTTATATATTTAGCATTTGAAAAGAGACAGATTAACAATTAACATGGTGACACTGTCCATTGTCTTTGAAAAGTCAAAAAATGACTGTAGTCTTTATAATCAGACCAGCTTGCAACACCTAAACCGACACACTCACTGAAAATACTCTCACCAGATTTGAGTTAGAAGATCTGGTGCTGCCTGCCAATCAGGATGCCTTATTATGACTGCCTGTGAGGCACTAAAGATTATATATTTTTAAAAAAACTTTAAAATTGCATAATATCAAACCTGTGTTTAACCAGTCAAATTAAATCACAGATTCAAAAAAATACTGAAACGCCCTTAATCATACGTCTGAGGGGTGATTAGATAATAACAGTCTTGAATAACACTGCACTTATACAAGTAGGACATCATACTGGACGTGCCTTATGAGAGTTTCTGGCAAGTAGTTGTTGCAGAAAGATATGCATTTTTCTTCCGTCTGCAGCTCAGCAGCTGAGCAAACTAGTGTGTCTCATTTGGCTGGTCAGATAGAAACTACAGTATGTTCCCAGCCAGCCTTATCTACATGGAGGTGTAGATGGGCATTATTCAAAGCCAGGTCCCTGAACCAGAATCCTTGATTCTCGGCACATTGCTCAGCACTCTCTTGGCTGGTTATCTGGGAGAAGAAACGATTACACTCCAAATGAACAGATTATGTAGTTCAACAAGTGAGAAGTATAACATTATTATTCATGCTTAAGGATGATGTTTTTGTAAGAAAACATCACAACTTTACTGAATTAAGAAAGGTTCTTCAGTTGATAAAGTAAAAGAAAGTTACTCTATCTCTAATCCAACATCATACACACCAAGATGTGCTTTTCTATCAAATTCTGACAAGTCAGGGTTTTTGTCAACTCAATGTTCTGCAAAGCAGATTACATTTTATCCTTTAGTCACGATGTATAGTCCATCATGATTGGGAAGACATTTTTCATTACAGGCACAAACATAGAAGTGGGTTGCATTTGATACCAGTGAGTTTTTCTGCAGTTTTGGGCCACTTTATCTGACTCATGTGATCTAACTTAACTGAGGCTATCTCAGTTGGCTTCCAAGGCTGTGTAGATAGACACATCAATGAGGATTTGCAAGCAAAAATCTATACGAGAAAGTGAGGTAGAGTGAATGGAAAAGCAGATAAACCCTCCTGAGTGTGGCTGCAGTTTCACAGAGAACTAAACCATTAGCACTTTCACTTTTTAGCCAATAAGTTTTCATGGCTCAAGCTTGATCGGACCTTATAGGTATCCATTTAAAAGCATCTGAAGTGACAGCTTAGTTTGCTGGTCTTTTTGTTTCATGCAATCTTTTGTAGCTCCTACACGCATCAAACAACTTAACGTGCATATGGATCGTTGATGTTTTGGCACAGGCCGACAAGTGTGACTTTTGCTGGCTGAAACTGTTCAGTGCACAGAGAGCCCTATGGCTTTCTGGCTGGAGACAGTGATTGAGAAAGGCCAGCTGGCTAACTCCAGGTCTGGACGTGAACTGACAGAAGAAATATGGTCTTGGGGACTGCCAGAGGAGAAAAGGATTCTGGGAGAGACATCTATTGGCCAAGGTTGGCCAATAACAGTCAACCATTCATGGCTTAAAATCGAGGGACGTGTGAAAACACAAGCTACAATTGGACTGACTCTGACCCAGTATAAGCCTAGAACAAAAAAGTGTCATAAGATAATCTGATGATGCAAGTGCCTAATTCCCAAATTTAGTATATACTAATAAAATTTGAAAGCGTTTTTATTAAATGGTGACACGTTTATTTTGAGACAGAGTATTAAAAGTAACATTTTAAGATTAATTATTGGTCTTGAGCATGCTGCTTGAGAGTGAAAACGTCATTAAAGCATAATATATGCCTCATAATCATAGGGTTAAGCTTTCCAAGCAAAAAGGGCCTGACTATTAACCCATGTTTTTATTCAGTAACATAGGTGTTGTCAAATTTCACACATTCTCACTTGTCCTTTAAAGAGGGTAACAGCTATTGCCACATTCAATAACTAAAGAAATAAACAAAATGAAAGCAATACCATCTAGGATAACACTGCACATATGGATTGTGGTACGGGCTTCATAAAAATACTCAGTGGCTGCTTCGGTGCAGTAATATTTTCATGTTTTTAGTTTCTCCAAGATCAAATCTGTTGATGTTGTGGGCCCTTGTCTGACTGATAAATGCACAGAAATGGCCAGAGCTGCTCATATTTATGTAGTTAAAACACAATCTCCAGTGACTGGTATGTTTGAAGGGAAATATCACTGTGTTAAATACATTAGGTTCTGTCACAGTGCAGGTGAAAAGGTAGCTATTAAAACACAATTTGTGGCAACGTTCACTGTCCCAAATGTAACTGCTATGATTGAGTGCACTAGTTGCTAGGCACCTAAAGATGATGAATTAGTGTTCAACGATTAAAAAAAAATAATGCTCCATGTCTGCGTTAAATTTGTGATGCAAAAGTAGTTCTGACAAACGTGGTTGACTGACCTGTCTTCTACTAAGTTAGTCCATTTAACAGCATTTTAGACACACTTTAAATATATGACTCTTCTCACAATGGTAACCCTGACTGCTCTGTAGTTTGATGTACACTCAACATGCACAAGTCTGCAACACTGCACACAGTTATGAGCCCCTGATGAGCCCCAGAAATGTGCCATTAGTCTATAAAAACTGGCAGGTATCTAGATTCCACTGTACCCTTGAGAAGTGATTGACTTGACTTTTAGTTTGCTTGTTATTTTAATTATCCATTTATTCAATCCTCTTGCTGTAAATCAAGCACCCAATTTTCAGGTTAATTGTGATTTATAGGCTCACCTCACTCAATACTAACTTTCTCTCAACGCCTCAATCTTAACTAAATAAGTGAGTGAATCCACAAGTAACAGAACAAAGAAATACAGTAAAGAAGATTAATAACCATATTCTTATTCTAGTGTTTGTTTGCTCCTACACTAGAGGTGTAAAGTTTACAGGATAGGTTTATATTTTTCTCTCCAATAACATTTTTTTTTCCCCAAAAGTAAATATATTAAAACTGTTTTGGCTGCTGTTATTATTCTTTCCGCACATACTTGCTAAAAAATCTCTCATTGTGATTCTGATGTAAGAGATGGTAGACAAAATTCATACTTCTTATTAAAAATGCTTTTTACAGTACAGTGAAAGCCAGAGTAATGCTTCAACAGTCTCAGTAATGCCCAGTTGGCATCTTCCGAAGTTATATTTTTTGCAAAAAATTATAGTCAAGAAGAATAATCACCAAAGACGATCACATAGGCATGTGAATATTGTGTTTAGATGTGAACCTATTCTTTGATCAATACAAAGAAAGATTACATTAAAAAAACCCAAGGTACAGCATGTATCCAGTCACAAACATCAAATTCATCACAAACTGCAAAAATCCCACAGTGAAAAAAGTAAACTTTGAATTTATGGGAAAAACAACAAATCTCAATACAAGTTACAGAAAGTGACATAGGCATCAGCAAAAGCAGAGACCTATATTACTCTTCTGGTCATGTTCAAGGGAACACTATAAGCTGAAGGATGTTTAACAGGACGCACAGGAACATATTTGTGATAATCTAAAACTTTGTAGATTCTCTCTCTTTTAGACTCTCTGTGGATGGTCTAAAATTTACCAAGTATATCACTCATATTTATTGTTTTTTTCTGGGGCAAAATTTCAAGGTATTTCTGATTAACTACTTGGAAAAAAATTAATTTACTTAGTCATCACTAATACATTTATTCATGAACACAATCCAAAGAAATCCAAAGTAAAATAATGGCTTAATCAAATTTGTTCAGGTGACAATGAAAACTGCCAGAATGTGATATTATATCATAATGATATAATATAATCATAATGTCTCATAATGAATGTGGAGTGTGCATCTTGATATGTATTCACAATCCAATCAAACACTTTTGGATGGAACTGTCACTGGAATTAATCAAAAATATACTCTGACTTTTTGATGATGGCACCCCTTTAGGAAAGCTTTGTACTTTTATCATTCCCTTCATATCTGGCTACAGAAAGAATATACTTATATATAAGTGTTGGTGCATGCACCCTTTGTGAATAAGCACAAGTTGTGATTTTTCCAGGTCAGTTCCTTGGCAGACATGACACTTAAAAAAAAAAAAAAAAGGGATATACATCTTCTATAGAAAAAAGTTTTTTCCTTTGCTTTTTTTCCAGATGAATTACTAAACTAAACCTGCCAAGATGTGTTATGTTTAGCTCCAACTAGTGTTAATATAATATAAACATGCCGTAAATTCTCTATCTTTTTTCATAATTCATATGTAATCCTTGATTTCCTGGCAATGTGATAACTTGTCAGTATGATTTATTGATGGGAGCCACAAGAGGTTTATGGGAATAGTCCATGTCTTGTGACCTCAATACTAACTGACATTGGAAGTTATGCAAATTAAAATAACCCATACACTGCACTCCAAAGAAAATATAATAATCAATTTAAACATCGATCACACTACAATTGGACTCTGCAGTAATGGGCTTTAATTTATGGCCAATCTCATGTTAAGTGGTCAAACTGCTGCAATATTGGATTCACAATGTAATCGATAGATACTTGTTTTTTTTTTAACTCATTGTAAGACTGTACACGTGACTTTGATGTAGACTATTATTCTTGCAAGGAATTTACCAAACATTGAATAAATGGAGCCACTTCAAAAATTTGTCTTTGCGAAACACACAAATAGTTGGCTGAACAACATCCTTCAGCAGGCTGCATTTTATTGTACAATAATTCACAGACGCACTGCCATGTCTAAGAGGGTTTTACACAATGCTGCTTTCTATTCATTCCAAGAACAAAGTGGAGCCCCTCCTCATGTCTCAGTCCCAAATCTGCGGGTGAGCTCGTGATTAATGTGTAATTGACTTGATGAATGGGTTTCCCTTTCCATGAATCCATCAAAATACTGCTTGATTAAGCGTCCTCTGCGCTTCTGATTAAAAACCAGCAAGATCAGCTTCATTTAAACACAAGCACAGACCCATCATGTTTCAAAATCTGGTCACACCCACTGATTATCTCCTTGCAATGTGGGGTAATCAATGCACGTAGAGACTGGGTAACAGGGGGTGACATAGTTGTAGTTGTAAGGGATACTTTGCAGGCAGTGCAGCGGAGAATCAGTCCAGTTTCAGCAATCAGTCATGCCAACAGAAGTAGAATAGGATGGATAGGGAGCACAGGAGGAGATGGATAGTAGAGAGTATAAGTTTGAGAGGTGAGAATGAGATGGAATAGGATCCAGACAGGAACGAAGACATGGCTACAAAAAGTAAGACAGTGTAGTGAAAAAAGTTTGATAAGAAAAAGCAGAGATTGAGAGAAGAGTTGGGGGTGGGTAGAGAAGAGAGACATGTGCTGACAGAAGAGATGATGACCAGACACGTGGAGATATGTCAAAGTATTATGAAGAAAAAGAAAAGACAGAGACTGCATATAACCCGCTTCCCTTCTCACTTCTCATTTCTGTAGGAATCTATACCCCCTACGTCACCTCTGTTCAAACTGTTGAAGTGTGATTACAAAAAGGTGATGACCATGATCCTTCTGGAACCTTCACACCTGCATCTGGATACTGTTATAATCTTTTACGCTTTCCTATAGAGGGGACTTGTCAAAGATGAACTATATTTTCATGAGTAATTGATCATGCACTTATTTAGTGTATTTTTTGGAAAGTTTTCTTACAATACGTGAGCCATATGCCACCCCCAGAGGGAATTCTGTTCTGTGACTGTGTTTTGGTATGATGCAATACCAAAACAGCAGAGCAACACCCACAGATATTTTGAATAACATTTGAGGTGTTATTTTTTTATATTTGATGATGGCATCATGGTATGATAGAAATTTGTTCTATTATTTTGCCATTTTTCCTTTTTAAAACAATCATATTTCATCTCATGGTATCCATTTCAAATACTTCAGCACACACAGATAATGGTCCACACTAAAATTGAAAATTAATGTTCCAGAATCATTGGTCAATAAGAAAAAATGCAAGTAATGACTGGACAGAAAAAGTACCAGAGAACCAGAAGGAACTGTAAAACTTTGTTCCCTGCCTGTAGTTACTTCTTGGGTGAGAATGACTTCCACTCCATTCCTGTTCAACATTCAAAACAGCACATGCCACCTGTTGCATAAATGATTAAATGCCGACTTGAATTGAAGGCTCCTTGTGGAATGTTAACAAAATGCCATCCTCCACGAACAACACGAATTGCACACATATTTCGCATGGCTTTTATTAGCTAAAGCCAAATAAAAGGTGTTTTCTTCTGTTTAATTCACAACTTAAAAGCCGTAAAAAGATTAAATTTACCAGAGAATCTCAGATACAGTATCTGAGATCTGTTGATGTCTGATTCACAGAGCACCACCTGAACTACATTCACCTGGAATTTCCTGCCTAACCCGATACATAGAGCGTCAACCTCCAAATGGAACACAAATTTTGATTCAACTGAACCATTACATATATTGGTTTTAAAAACAAAAAGTGAAGGTTTTAAGTAACAAAAACTATATATTTATTAGAGAAAAAAAAACTCTTTGATTAGTACTCCAAACAACGGTTATAAAGCCTTCATCTTCGTGTAACACAAGTTTTGTCCACAATAAAATTATACGTTTCACTCTGCTGCATTTTCTAGATTCCATACCCTCCGTGGTCCACTCAACCAGTTTAGTTTCCAGAGTTTGGGAAATAATGAGACTTTGGCTCGTCTCGGCATAAAGCATCCATTAACACTCAGATGAGTATTGGCAGCAGAAAAGCATCTCCCTCCTCTTTTCTCACCTCCTCTTCAGTTAAGGTCTTATTTTTTTTGGCAGCTATTAGTCAATTTTAGGTTTCTTACAGTATGTCATCTTAAAATGTTGATTTACTTTTCATCTCAGTTTTTTCAGTCACCATATTGCTTTCCTTCACTTTCTTCTCTTCCATTCAATCTCCCTCTGCCCAACACCCCCAACACTTTTACCCCTCACATATTCTGCCCTCACTGCAACCCATCATCACTCCCTTGTGCTGAACATCAAACAGAATCCATTTCCTCTGGAGAGCAGGACCAGCCCCTTTGAGCTGCTCTTGATCTCTGTCCAAGCATCTCTAGTTGACAGTTTACAAATGAGCCTGACCCCTGGTAAACAAGACCCACACGCACGCAGAGATTCCCTGCACAACAAGTGAAGTGTGGTTGTAACCTCTGTCATGAAACATGACCTTTGCTGGCCTCTGTGTTTTCAGAATCACCAACTAAATGTGCTGCACACTGATGTCTCATTTCAGACTGCCTGGCCTCTAACCCTGAGGTGCCACTTTTGAACCCAAACGGTGGAATGACAGGGAGTCATGAGGAGGAAGGTTTGCAAAATATGCACAAATTCAAATAAAACTCAAATATTACTCATGCACTCACAACATTTTACAATTCATAGCCAGTACCGTACAAAAATACTCTCTGCCATCCCAGCACACACAAATATCAGCCCAAAAGTACATTTACCCCCTTTGCTGGAATCCTCTATGTATCCTCCAACATGCGCATCCTGCCAGAACACTGTAACATTAGTATTACTGAAATTGTATCACTGTAACATCGGCCCACTATGCCTCCTGACATTAGGTTCACGCAGATGCCTGAACAGCTCCCAACGCGCTTCTACAGTTTTGCCATAGATGAAAAATTCATAGAGAACCCCAGCAAAAATCCCCATGCAGGTTGATCCCATAAATATTTATCTGTCCATTAACTATTGTGCTTGCCATAGCAGAGAAAAAGAGGACTTCAGGGGGGAAAGAGGTCAAAACCTCAAATAAAACCACTTTTTAGGTGAGTGACTACAACAAAAAAGCCAAATGCAAAAAAGAATAAATGAAAATTAAATATTATACAGTATTTTAGAAGTACAATCACAGATCAATCGCAGATTTTACGTGTGCATGACAAACATCAAACTTATTAATGTTACACTATGAATTTAAGATCATCATCTAACTAGTCTGCTGGTTTTCCATATTTCTAAATATCCCATAAGCATTTAATATGGATAATCTTTTCAGTTATTTCTGCCAGGCATATACAGTATATTTACTGGGTCAAACCTCAGCACCTCCACCACACAGCATAAATCGTTTATATTTTTATTTCCAATAAAAATGTGATTACTAAATGAAAAGCTTTTATTTTGAACTTAAGTTAAAAAATATCTACTGATAGAGTCAGATTAGGCTATTCAGAGCTACCATTACTATACAATAGTATAAATTAGTTGGATTTATTGGCATAACTAAGTAGTTTGGTAGCTTAGTTCGTTTATAACTTGAGTATATACTGAGATACCATTTAAAATATTATCTTGATGTGGCTGCCTAATACAAAGCTGAAATAGTCGATGGTTAAGGAAGTATATTCTAGGATGGAATATATACTGTCTATATACTATAGTTTATGAGTCATGTTTTAGAATAAAACTTTTTTTTTTTTTTTTAACCATCGATTGTGTCTATAAAAACTGTGATCCCACGGTATCAAGTTGACTAATTAGGTGTGAAGGCCTTTTTCAGAAGAACAACCAAGGACCAAAATATTCAAAATAGAAATCATGTTATACCTTCAAGAGCATACCACAAAATATTTGATCTGATAAAACAAAAACTGACCTTCAGCCGGTGTAATGTCTGGCATAGCACAGCTCATCATTCATCTGATGCCATCCTACTGTGGTGCATGCCAGTGGAAGAATCAGGCTGAGGCAGGGGGCTTTTCTGCAGCTGAGCCCTTTGACAATTGAGAAGAGAATAAACAGAGACAGATAAAAGTACTGCACCATAGACATACAACAAAATGAATAAATGAAAGTGGATGACTTCAGAACAAGAATGTAAAAGTTCATATGTTTTCCAGCCAAAACCAAGACTTAAATGAATGTGTGCAATGCATTAAAATAGCTGCTCACAGATGCTCCCTAAATCTGCAAGGAATAATCAGGAAATATGGTGAATGCAAATTGGCTGGAAGACATGCAGTTTGTGGTCCCCATGCAATCTTATGTTATGAGATTTTATTTTTCATCATGTCATTATGAAGATTTTAGTGATTGATCACTTACAGTACAAAACTTAAGCTAGGGTGGGCAATATTACAGGGGTTTGTCAACCAGTAAAGACTACAAGAAGTTTTCGTTTAATTAGCAGAAGTACTGAAGAAAGCAACAGCAGCTGTTGGTTTCAGTAGACAGAAGAAATCTACTGCATTCACCAACACACCATCCTATTCCATGGGGTTGATTTCAGGGTTTCATGCAGATAATGAATGGTGTTATTTACTGAAGGGAGGCCACTGTGGAGCAGAGAGAGAGAGAGATGGCTGGGAGGCAGGCACATATGTATGAGTGTGTGTGTGGCGCACTGGCCCTGAGCTAAACTAGCTCATCCTGCTTCTGTTAGGCAAACTCCCACATGCACACACACACATGCATGCATGCACACACATGCACACACACCTCTTTCACTTACACACACAGAGTACTTATCGACACGACACCTCCAAGGCATGGACATGCACATATGTGCACACATGCGCACGCACACACACGCACTCCTACACAGCATCTGTCCTCTGCTGGCTGAAGCATCCCATGAGGTGCAGTAGTGAGGAGCAGTTCCAGCAGCGATTTGGCTAAACTGACAGCAGCAACAAAGCTAAGTGTGTATATACATGTATTGCTGTACCTGTGTGTATGTATGTATGATGTATATGTGTGTGTGTGTGTGTGTGTGTGTGTGTGTACGCACATGCGCACACTGGTATACATCACCCCTTAGAATGTGTTGTGCTGGGGTAATGTAGTAATGCGGGTATATATGAACTGCACACAATTTTGCAAATGTTTTGATAATTCTGTATGTGTGTTTGCACTATGTTTGCAGTATTTGCTTATGGTTTTGTATGTGTGGGTTGCAGCAGTATTTTGACTTGGGGCTGAAAGCTGTGAAAGCTGCAGACCCCTTCAGCATGGGAGTTCTAATATTACAAGAGCAACAGGAAGACAGTTGTACTGTAGAGCAGTTTAGCCCTGTTTACAGCACTGTTCAAACTGACATATAGCAGACTGCAAGCTTGTAAGTACACACGTACATGGCACCACAGCAACTCCTACCCCAACCTAACCTCCCTCTTTTGAGTCAATGGTAAGACTAAACATATTGGTTTGTGTGAAAGAGACAGGGGCAGATAGCATGTACATGCACATTGTACGTGCAGAGTTGTCATGTTGAATCAGTGACATCCATGTAAAAACACAATCTGAACCTGTAATTCTATAAACACTTTAAGTGTTTAAGTGGACAATTTTTAGGCGAGTTAGGCTTGATTGCATTTCTTTTCTTGATGATGTAAATAATGTTCAATATGAATAATGTCTGCTATGTTCAAATACTGTAAAGTTGCAAGAAAATGTCATTACTCTTTTTTTTTTGACTAAATGTGCATGCCAAATGGTAATTTCACTTTTTACATACTTTTTACATTTTTCAGATTGTTTTTTTGGAAACTTCCCTTATTTCTTAAAAAAAATGCTGGTATTTATCTGGTAATTACTAAGATATTTCCAAAAAAAGCCTACCAAATTTGGAACTAATTATAAAGTATATTCATAAAGTGTTTGTTCCCGCAGTTATAAAACGCATGCTTGTTATATTTGAGCTTTTAAGGCAATATCTGTCCCTCAAAGACTGGTTTTGTTCTTTAATTTCCCCTTGAAATAACAGGTTTCAGAGTGCAATTGTGCCTTTTTCACATCTAATGCATAAGCAGAATACAGGTTAAAAAAAAAATACTATTCTTTGCTGCTCAAACCTTCATTTTGGAGAAAGCAAAGTGTCAAATAGATACTTCTTGCCTACTTTGTTTTTCGTAGTAATTGTGCACTTGGGATTGGGTTAAAATCTGAGCACAAGTATCCGAGTATGGGTCACCATACTTGGCCAGTTAAGCCACTTTCACTTTCATATGTGAACAGATCCCATGTTACATCAATGTGAATGCCAGGTACGCTCGTATTTTTAGAAGTCTCACATGCAAGACCTGTCTGATTGCACCAATTTCCCTCTCTAAATTTCACTTTGTGCCTGTCTGAATTATTATTTTTTTTACTTCTGTCTTCCTCCTCCTCTGCTGTCACTGTCTCAGTCCATCTGTCTGACTTTTTCTATCAGCCGTTCCCTGTGTCTTTGTCTCCTATTCCCTTATCCCTGCTGTCCCTCCCTCTGTTTTTCAAACTCCAGCCTTCCTCCCCTCCCTACCTGATTTGTCTCCCAAAGTCATCCCAATTAGTGTTTAAAGCGCCTGTTCTCCCACGGCGAGGTCGTCAGTGCCCGTAAGCCACTGCTGCCTTGTCTTCGTTGTGCCAACTCTAATGAAAGACCCTATCGGCTGCCATCAGTGCTCGTGTCTATAAGAGAGAGGAGAGACCCCTCACACATCATTAACAGCATTACCTCAATTACATAGTCTGACAACGAGAACTAGCTGAGAGAGATGGTGAGTGAGTGAAAGGAGTGTGGAAGGAGGTGGGAATTGATTGGGGGGTGGAGGGGGATGGGGGGTATACAGGGAAAGGAAAGGGAGCGAGGTCTCACTCAGAATATATGGAGAATCTCTGCAACAGCTTATTCACCTGTCAAGAACATGTAAAACTGCTACTCTACATGAAACCAATTTCTCAACTGTACTGAATTCAATCTTCCATTTCTGGAAAAAAAAAAAACATTAAAATACATATCCAGGTTTGATTGAATTCACACTGACATCACTATAATAGAGAGATAGCAACACATGGAAGTGGGGCCATGATGTAATCATACTACTCTAATGTTCGCTTTTCCCACAACCTCTATAACTTTGCATGATAGTGCTTTCCTCTGCCTCTTCAATAACATTAACTTGATTTGACTCTTGTCATGATTTTTCACCTCTCGTTTCTCCTTTACATCTGCATTCTCTAAAAAAAAAATAAAGAAATAAATAAAAGAGAACTGTTGCCTGGCCTTTATTTATCACTAAATTTCCTCTGGGAACAAGAAGCAAAACAACAAAGGTCAGATAAAAAAGAAGCGAAAGGGGACATGATGGAGGTGGAGAAGACACTGGCGGAGGGAGAAATGGTTCAAATCAATATCATGAATCTACAGGGATTTGAAATGGTGCCCAGGGACAGTTTAGGAGCAGCACATCCGCTGCCGATTGTGTGTCTCACCCAAGGGGCAAGGCCAGTCATGGCTGCTCGACCACAACGCTCAACAAATCAATAGTCCTGCATTTTCTGTGCGTGCGTGTGTGTGTGTGTGTGTGTGTGTGTGTGTGTGTGTGTGTCTACAAGCCCGAGAGCCAGGTGGAGTGTTGGGTGAGAAAATTGTGCAAACAAGGAGGTTGTTATGAGAGCAGGGGGGTAAATAAATGCTGGAAAAAAAGGTCCTGAGGCAGATGGAGAGTTCTGGTGCTTTACTAGATTTTTTTTTTTTTTCTCCTTTCTGGAAAACTGCTTGCTTGGAAATACAGTACTTCCAATAAATGAATTTTTATTGTTATTGTTTTTTTGTTAATACATGATGTTACTGCATATTGAAATGAAATGAGATTCTGAACAGGATGAGGGGAGGTTAAATCATTAAGAAAAGTTTCCACTATTAGTATAGCAAATTACTATAAGTATTCGAGATTATATATAAAATAATAAGAACCCTAAATCTTACCCAATCCATAATGTTGTTCTGAGGCCTTACAAAGGTTGATATCCAAAAGATTATAAGAGTTAAGAATATATCAGCTGATAGTCAGACTTTTATATGAAGGGGATTTTAAATTTGATTAATAAAGAAATGACCAAGATGTGTACCTGGTGGGACATATGCATCTTTGGCATATCTGTACTGTAATTTCTTATTTCATTTCAGTTGCAATATGTGATACTAACATATCATAAACAAGCTAAAATAAACTGATAAATTTGTTACTCTAACCCTACACATTCATGCCAACATAGAGTGGCAATTGCCCTGTATATTATCAGACGTACCGAATGTATAGTGAAACTTGAAACACTGAAATGTGACTGGACATCGAAGAGACCCCAGTGTCTGATTAAAACTGATGTTTATAATTAATATTCGATGGTAGATTTTTTTTTATAGTTGAAGTATCTGTTGTAATTGCAGGTGCAAGCCAACTAGGAGATGTCCGGTAGGTTGCAAAGTGGTGGAGCTACTTCATGGTGTCTGCGACACCACTCAGCATCATCACAGCAGATATGTTAACTACAATAGCTGCACATCATTTCTGTTAAAAACTGCTGTCAACACACTTTTGTGTCATAGTATCATGCTCCAGTAGTGTCATCCACTGATATCAATCAACTTTACTAACATTTCAGTGCACAAGTTAGTAAAATAAAATGCAAAATACTGCATTAAAAACTATAGAGCTTAAGGATGCTTCATGTTTTATTTGAAACATGAAGCAAAAAGCACACATTATAATTTCATCATCACTAAGTCTAAATTTGCATTTTGTGCTCTCTACACTTCACCCTACATCTTGCAGGCCTAGGCAATACTATTTGCTTGTGTGTATTTCTACTCTTTCAAAACTCTGGCAATAAACATACTGTATGGCAGGCAACAGCTGGCGCTCCATACTTGAGTGCATTATCTGTAAGCTGCGGAACAAACACGTGTTTTCTGTAGTTGTTTTGTAAGTCAGAATTATTATTATTATTAATATTGCAAAACTAAAAAGGATTTAAAAAGTAGCCAAGACATTGCATGTGCAAATTTTCCACCACAATTACTCTATTACACTGTTATGTGAAATGCTTAATAATTCAATGTTTCAGAGCATCAACAATGTGGCAGAGGTCACTGTAAAGTGGACAATTATACTGTCCTCTATCATCAAGCCACTATGCATGTCAGTGGCAAAACAGGAGGCATTTTTTCTTACAAGCAAAAACCTTGACTGGCACACACTGCTAGCAATCAGGAGGGGTGTGAAGTATTATCACTGAGTCAATTTGATTTCAAGCCAAAAATCATATTTTAAATGCACCGCACAGGAAAACCCAGTAATCATCTATGACCATATATGACATGGTTAGTCTTTTTTAATACTACGTTACTTAAATTAAAGAACACTTACAAATAATAGTAACCAACTATTAAAAATAGCATGTCACATTTTCCAACAGTCACATAATCGCCAGAACTTGCTGGCACCTGAACAGAAAATTCACACTACCTATAAAGGACTTGAATCCACAATGACGTGGCTAAAAGCAAAGTGATGCGACAAACTGAACTAACAGAAGGGTGCAAAAGGCTGAGATCTTCTACAAGTCTGTCCTCACTGTTAGCAAAATTAACAAAATGCTATCAAAATATGTCTTTTGCATTAATAGCAATAGTTCTGTTTTTGGACCAATATTTAATTGTCTGTGTTAAATCTGCTTTCCTGAGCTGAAGGACCGAGCTGAGACCTAGGGCAACACAAATGGCAGAACAAACGTGACCAAGGGGAAAATGCAAAGTTGGAGTAGTGGAAAAATGTTTTATTAAGAACAATGTGCTTGAATGAACTGTGATCAGACAACTCAACAGCCAAGCATGCCTGCAGGTCTACACACCTGCCAGCTAAGGAGAACACAAACACTGTGACTGACAGGAAGAGAAACATTTGGCTTTGTGGAATTGCAGTGGGGTGAATGCACATTTCATCTCTCCTTTGGATAGGTCCTTTTTTTGTGTGTTTCTCATTTATGCTGACAAAAACTGCCAGCTTGAAGATACCTCATTCTTATTTAAGCAGCTGTACTGCAGAAGGGTTGACAGACATTTCTCACACAGTTTTGGTTGGTTTTGGAGTGGCTTTGACTCCCTAACTTCATTGTTAGTGGTCACAATTACTGTTCTCTTTACCAGCTGGCTTCCTAATAGGGCAGAAGCATTCAATTCAACCTACTGCCTATGTGATCTAGTCATGATGTCTAAAAAACAATTTCCTGTTACTGGAAATTAATTTTATTGGTTTCATTACACTTCTGTAAAATTTTGTTTTTGATAAATAAGGTGTTTCTACTGTGATATATGGATCTTTTTTGGAGACATTTCCTAGGGATTTACCATCTACTGACTGACGATAATTGCTCAAGGTCATAAATTGCACTATTTATCTGCTGGTTGATTGTAACAGTCAGAAAGAGGAACCTGCCTTGCCTGGTGAATTTCCCCTCTGGTTCATTTAGCTGAGCAGTACAAAATGGCTGCAGGCAGATTTGATGAATCATCCATTCAGAACGATTTTTTGATGCTGCTTCACTATCTTCCACTTAAAGAAATATCCCCTGCTATATTGGCCTGAAACACTTGCTTTTATTGAAAACTGCATCTGAATTAAATCTACATGTTAAGTAATGTGGTAGAGTACATCAGGATAATTTGATCTAATTAATCTACTATAAGAGGTAGACTTAGTTTTCTTCAGAGGCCCATTACACTAGTGAGAACACACTGAAGCAGTTTTTGTAGTGGGGTTATTCCTGTTTTTTGTAGATGGCTGCAACTTGGGGAGTATGCAACATATTATCAATACAGAACGTACAGTCCGTGCAGATGTCCTGTACCCAAAGACCAGATAAGGATCTTTTTTCCTCCATTCTGCTTTTGCTATAGTTTTTCCACAGAGGGGTGGGGAAATAAAGTGTTTACATAACTTTATATTTCAATTTATGTCTGTGTTGCCATATATATATATATATATATATATATATATTCATATCTTTATAGCATTCTACCTTCATCAGTGTTTCTTAGGCTTCTGTCTGCAATTTTATTCTGCTGCTTCTCTTGTTATTTTCCATTCCTCCCTGTCACAAAATTAGTTTTATTTGTTCCAGCATTGTCATAATCACTTTGCAAATAAAATCTGTGATGATGTGACGTTTTAGTGCTTAAAAATCAATGGGAAACCCAACTGCAGAGAATAACTGAGGCTGTACTTAGACATAGCAGAGTTTTAATTAAATGCTAACATAAGCATATTAATGGATGGTAATGTCACTAGCATTTGGTAGATGAAAAGTTCAGGGTGACCAAAGTTGAGTTTCTGCCAAATTTCATGGAACCAGTTGACATATTTCACTCAAAAATGAAAATTTCTACCTCCAGCACTAGAGAAAGTATTTTACCAAATGTATAAATGCTGTTTGGATGCTTCACTCCAGACCAAAGTGGCAGAAAGTAGTGCGACTGAACAACTCCTATTGCCATTCTTCAAGTCTCACCATTTTTGTCACAAAAAGAGATTTTTTCTATGTAGCTAATTTTGCCCTACAAGAGCGTTCCTATAAGCCATACTGTGCTAGACAGCTCTACACTTCAATCTGGGTGTTTGCACACCCAACATCCAGTGCATCTACAGGCAAAGGATAACAGGTAAGACCAAGGCACCAGAGCTATACCAAGCCCACCTGAAGTGGAACACCAGACCCATCATGTCATTAGTCAGGTCAGCAAGCATGCCAACTAAAGCCCTTCGAGGCAGGCTGGTCATAACAGTGTTAATTGTGAGTATCTCAGTTGGAGTGAGTCCCTCAGGCAGTTAGAAAAAGGAAAGCTAAAGTTCAGAGTGTGTTTATGACAATATGTGATGTTCCCGCAAGAATCCAACACCTATTCCAACAGCAAGCCCAAGTGAAAATTCACAGCTACACCCATCTTAAGCAAGCAGCAGTTGAGGCACCAAAGAGCCAGAACAGCTGGGAATCCAGGCCAAGCTCCAGAGGAAAACCAGGTGCACACCTTGATGGAGATCACCAAGGGATGGCCAGGGAGGTGCCCCAGAGGCAGGGACCAGCCCTGAGGAACAGAGCATGCAGAAGACCCCTAGGCTCTGGGCAGTGCAAGGGACAAGGCAAACCCACCACCACCACCACCAAATGCTGCCAAGGCCCATCAAGAATAAGACCCATGACAGACACAACACCTGCCATCAGAGCACATGCAATTCCCTCAAAACCCAACCCGGACTGAGCAAGGGACCCTCACAATTAACATTGTTATGACCAGCCTGCCTACAACACTTTCAGGGATCCTAAGTATTGCAGGAAATCTTATTACTTCGTGCTACGGAAAGCACCAACAAAATCTTGAACTGGTATGAGCTGACAGTCTGTTGTGCATTTGCTGATAATGGTTACTGATAACCAAACATAAGGCTGAGTCTCTTTACATTGTGAGCTGAAGAGAGACTATCACTCACTGTTCACTATCCGTGTCCATAAAACAGGCAACACACACACACGCAGACAGACACACACACAGACACATGTACATGTCTCTATAAACCATTAACCTCGGCCCTTCCATATAGGTCTGTATTATATTGCACAGGTAATTTGTGTCAGTAAATGCAGGAAATAACCCACAACTGACCTGACAATCACTTAATGTGCAGTAACAGAAAAAGTCACAGAAATGATAAAGGTCTTAATGAAGAAATCATGTGTGCACAGAGAGCATTGTCAGTTCTCTTGACAAAACAACAAGGTTTTGACCTTTCCACCACACAACAATGCTTCAATTATTACACCATAAGGCCTTAGGGTACATCTTTTGAGACTGCTTTTACCCCTGATTTATTCCTTTAATTCAGGTTACTGTGGGTTCAATTATGATGCTGTATAAGCACCAAGCACCTTTTTTGTCATGCTAGCAGTGTGGCTCTGTTGGATGGCAATAACATCACATTTTTCAGATAAATATCTGCTTGCATAGGCATGCATGGCTTTTTCTCTAGCACTATACAGCATAAGGTTGACATTTTTATCCCAGCATCATTGGATGGTTGACCATTAACTATGGTGTAGACACAGTGCCCAGAGGTTGAATTATAAGGTTGGCCCTTAACCTTGTCTCTAAAGCTACCAGCAAAGTTGAACATTTTTGGAATAGACTATAACAAGTAGTACCTGATCTTCTGCCCTTAAATCCCCTAACTGTTTTATTATTGTGACCATGTTAGCATACTGAAGTTAGCATTTACCCAAAGCCTCATGCTGAGATACCCACTAGTTCAGTGTTTTGTCTTTGATTAGCACATCTTCCATCTTATGGCAGTAAAGGCTGATAATGATCCTAAATTATCTCTAAAATGCATATTACATTACAATAAGATTAATAATTATTGAAGTTTTGTGCCAAACCTTTCAGCCCCTGGCTAACACTCAAAATAGTGATACAGCTATGACACAGAGGTTTCTTTAACTTGAGCACTTTTGTCCTCTGAACTAAATTACCTGATTTTTTCAGCACACCCAAACAACAATGTAAGGGAACAAAGGAGGAAACCAAGAAGGGTAAGCAGATCTGGTTTCAATAACACTAAACTGTTTCTGACATCGCCTTGATTAAAATAGTTCAACATTGTTGATGTATGTCTCTTTGAAATTCAGATTGCCTTTGACAAATTATGACTGAATGAGGAAAATGCTTTGGCAGCCACACATAGATAAACACAGCAGGTGGAAATCCTGTACCTCAGTAAGAGGAAAATGTGAAATGGCTCAGAGTTGGAACAATGTAAGTAGAAAAGTTGTGGAATGAGCATGCTGGGAATGCAGCGGACAACCTGGTATTTGTAGTGAAAGAAAAGCAGACAGAATAACATCGACTTAAATACAGCCAATAACATTGAGCAATGCAATCAGACATCCCAGTGATATGTTGTGATGCTGGGTGGTGTGTTTCTATGTGTGTGTGTGGAGGGGGGGCAAAAAGAGAGGGGGTGGGACTTCTGTACTGAGATTGAAAGTTTGACTGTTTGCCTTAGCCTGCCTTACTTGCCAGATGGCCATGGTTTATGGTCTGGGACTGATGGGCACAGTCCATAAGGCTGCGTCTCTCAAACCCATGTAAGAATCCCCGTGTGTGGAGTTGTTTTTTGTCTTCTGCAAATTCTTCCTGTCTGTTGGAAGCTCTACTGTCTCACTGCCTGAATTATAGATATGCAGCTATGCAGCAAGGGCAGGATGCTGGTGGCAGGGTTTGGGTTATTAATTCCATTAATGCAGTTTACAGTATGTTATATTTGTACATCACCGTAGAGTAGTCAAGGGAATAAGAATAAATGAACAAGTAAAACAAGATCATAAGTACAGCACGTTGAACTGACATCATCTTTTCACCTCAATGCTCCAATTACTGATGACAATTCAGACAACACTGATTATACTGTACATTCATAGTGACTCGCAAGTGACACATAAGATACAAATTGAGCAAGATTTTTAAGATATGGTAACTAGCGCTGCATTATTGGCATTATTTGCTTTTGTAGCCAACAGCCAGGACAAGCCCATGGACATCGGAAAGCCTGTCAGTAAAGGAAGCGTCAAAGCTACAGAGCCAACGTGTCCAACCTGGCAAAGCACCTCAAGGGCCACTGCCATGCTTTTTCCAGCTATCCCTGTCCTACCCACAGCTAAGTAGGTGGATCAGGTGTGCTCAGCCTATCAAAAGCTGGAAGATACCTTTTCATATGAGGCTTTCATATGAGGACGGACTGGGGAAAACAAACTGAAATGGTATCTTCCAGCTTCTGATTGGCTTAACACACTTGATCCAAGTAATCAGCAGTAAATACAGCAGGGACAGCTGAAAAACAAGCAGGGCAGTGGTCGTTCAAGGAACATGGTTTGCCCACCGCAAAACACAACAGGTTTAAAAAACAACAAAAAAAAAAAAAAGCTATGGCCTCAGTTGGAGCCTAATGGAGCCTTACATGTTAACTGCTAATTTTTATAAACAACTAAAACCTAACATGCATTTAACTGTTTGTTCGACTTTTAGGCTGAGACTGCACTAGCCCCTCCTCCGTTTTTCAGCACTGCCTTATTCTTTCACATTCAAGTTAATCTTGTTCTTTTTTCCTTTGCAGAATAATTAAAGGAACTGTTAAGCATTATTGATAAAGCACCAGACCAATAAACAGAATCAATAAGAGTGATTGTATTGACAAAAGCCTAACTATACCATTCCTATACATGAGAAAGCTTCATGCAAATTTAATTGAATAGAAATGTGTTATCTCAAAGTTATGCACTTCTAAAAATAAAAGCAGAGATCACTAAATAAAAAAGAAAAAAATATATATCAATGCATGTGGAGTAATGCCCATTTCTTGTCATTATCTGAGCATTTCCCTACAGTTTGCAGATCAGCCCAGCTTCCAGTTATATGGTCATTAATTCTCAGGTTCTATCACACAGTATCCCGTAAATGTCTTCATGATGGAGAATTACATTTTAAAACCTTTTTCATCCTACTGTTAAGGAAAGAAATTTCACTGTGCCAGTGGCTCAAGAGAAAATCAGATCATCAACCACTGTTGACAAGGCAAAACATTATATTCCATAACCTCTAAGCCAAAAAATGAATTCATTACATTTTATAGAACTTGCCATTAACTTTTATGAAAAGTTGTGGAAAAGAGAACACCCTTATTACATTACACAGCACCAAACAGAGATAATTACTATTTCCTGGTTAGTCTTCATAAGTTCTCATTTTACCTGTTTTGTTCTCTATCCCCATTTTATTCATCCTTGATCTTTGTTTATCTTCTTTTTGTATTCTATGCTCGCTCTTACTTGACTATTTATTTTTCATTTTCACCACTCTTTGTCCACCTCCTACATTTACTACCATCCATCTCTTCCCTTATTACATCCTCTCATCCTCTCTCTCTCCCATCCATCCCTCCCTCCCTCCCATGTGGACAGGCTGTTCTGACCTGTATCTGTCTGGCATGGATGAGTCCCAGGTTTGGTTTTTAAATGCCCCAATTATTCTCCTGAATTATGATGTCCTGCTTTGGGCTATGTTGCTCCATGTCTGTTCCGCTCATATGAAAGCTGGCACAGCACAACAGAGCCATTTACAGAGGCCAGATTAAGGGCACATGCACATGAGCGCTTCTCCCCATGCAGCAGGCCACGGAAAGCTGATAGTTGGTGTGGAAAACTGGCCATGTAGAAACACTCTGAACTGCTCTCATGCATACCTCTTGTACCTCTCGCCTTATACAGTACCCTTCTCTTGTGTCTGTGGATATCAAAGTCAAAATTAACAGTTACTTTTAAGCAACAAGGTCTCAACAGAGAATGACTACAATGCAGCATACTTTGTCTGTTTAAGAGCAATTTTTACATATTGTGTGTGACTAATAATAATAATAATAATACATTTTATTTCATGGCGCCTTTCAAAGTCTCAAGGTCACCTTACAGATAGAAAAGGAAGCATACAGCATGAAATACATAGAGTGCATTAAAACAACAGTAACAAGAATGCATAAACGGCGGGAGAGAATGTAAAGGCAAAAGCGTGGATTATCTAGGAAGTGGGCGAAGTACAGTAAAAGTAAATTGAAATACAGAAACCCAGATGACAGAACAACAAATATGAAACAGTATGAGACAATATGAAATAGGCAGAGGGTGGTAGGACATCACGGGCTGCTTTGAGAAGTTAAGAGAGTTAGGTGGAAAACGCTATACGGAACAGATATGTTTTGAGTGATGATTTAAAAGTTGATAAGTCCGGAGACGACCGGATGCGATGAGGGAGAATGTTCCAAAGGCGGGGCGCAGTGTGGCTGAAGGATCTAGCGCCCATGGTGGCCAGGCGCGCTGTAGGGGTGCAGAGGAGAGTGGAACTGGAGGAGCGGAGAGGACGAGGCGGAGAATAGATATGAAGTAGTTCAGTGATGTATGGTGGGGCAATAGAGTGGAGGGCTTTGTAGGTGAGAAGGAGGATTTTATAGTTTATACGGAAGGACACAGGGAGCCAGTGAAGTTGTTTAAGGACAGGGGTGATATGATGTGAGGATGGAGTTCTGGTGATGATTCGGGCAGCAGAGTTCTGGACAAGTTGAAGTTTGCGAAGTGATTTGAGAGGTAGACCAGTGAGGAGTGAGTTACAGTAATCCAAACGAGAGGTGACAAAGGCGTTAATGAGTATTGCCGTGCTAACGGTGGTGAGTGAGGAACGGATGCGGTTTATGTTACGGAGATGGGAGTAGGCCGACCGGGTAGTGGTATTGATATGCTGAGTGAAGGAGAGAGTACCGTCTAGGATGACACCCAGGCTTTTAACTTGGGGGGAGGGGGGGACAGTATTGTTGTCAATTTGAATGGAGAAGGTGCTGGTTTTAGAAAGGGTGGATCTGGTGCCCACGAGGAGAATTTCAGTTTTGTCAGGGTTGAGTTTCAAAAAGTTATGGGTGAACCAGGATTTGATATTATGTAAGCAGGTAAGGAGGGAGGGAGGGGGGAGGGTAGAAGATGGAGCAGCAGAGAGGTAGAGCTGGGTGTCGTCTGCATAACAGTGGAAATTGATGTTATGTAGCCTAAGGATATTTCCGAGAGGAAGGAGATAAATAATAAAGAGGAGGGGCCCCAGGACAGAGCCCTGAGGCACGCCACAACTGACAGTAGAGGGCTGGGAGTGGAAGTTCTGGAGCTGGACGGACTGGGTGCGGTCAGATAGGTAGGAGGTGAACCATGAGAGGACCGAGCCGGCTATGCCGATGGAAGCAAGGCGATGGAGGAGAATATTGTGTGAGATGGTGTCAAAAGCTGCAGTTAGGTCAAGGAGGATGAGGATGGAGACAAGGCCAGAGTCTGCGGCTACTAGGAGGTCGTTGGTGATTTTGACCAGGGCAGTTTCAGTGCTGTGAAGTTGGCGGAAACCAGATTGAAAGTGTTCGTATAGGCTATTGGCGGAAAGGTGGGTATGGACCTGGTGGTGAACAACTTTTTCCAGGATTTTGGAGAGGAACGGGAGATTGGAGATAGGGCGGAAGTTGTTAAGGTCGGCAGGATCGAGACCAGGTTTTTTTAGAATTGGTGAGATGATGGCTGTCTTGAGTGATGGGGGTACGATGCCAGACTACACCATATACAGCATAGCAGAGCTGAGAGAAATCTGGGTAATGGGCCAAACAGAGAAAATCCTATGAACACCTATTCAGTATAACAATCTGTAAGATAGCATTTGCTTAAGGAGCCACAATATGATAAATAAAATTCCAGGGGTTTATTATGGGTTGTTAGTCCAGTGCAGACTGACAACAAAACATTACCAAACATGAGTTACTAACTGTCAAATATGCAGATGTTTGAAATACTTTATACACCACAGCTGAGCTAAACCTGGTTTCTTTGGACTGTAGGAGTAAGCTGTAGTACCCAGAGAAAACCATTGCAGACATGAGGGGAACATGAAAACTCCACACACAAAGGCATCTGGTCTATCTGTATCCCCTTTGCTTTATGTTATGGGCTAACTGGCTAATGACACTTTAATTAAATATGCTGCATAATGCGAACACAAGAGTGGTGTCTAACTCTTCATGTGACTCTATAAACAAAGCAAATAAGTGTATTTCCTAAAATGTTAAACAGCTACTTTAATTTAGTATTCTGTACTTGCAACATCTAGCAGGTTTTCTTTAGCAAGAAACATTTGGTCACTCCATACTGAGGGTGACCTGATAGAGGATCCTAGGTGTATTCACATATGCTGCACTGCTCTCCCTGCTGGAAAGTGCAGAACACATTCAGCTCACACTTGAATGAGCCCAATATAGCCTAACACTCCCATCTTTTCAAAGCAACTGTGTAATCCAGCCTCCATGGTTATATTCCTCACTTTTACCACCAGAGTAATCCTACATTACAAGTGAACCGACTAAACCTCAGGTGACATATGTTCCACACTCAGAAAGGTAGTCTAACCATCCAGCTCTTTTTTTCACCCTATAATTGATCATATCGCATGTGGCCTTGATTAAACACCCACTCGCACTTCAGAATTAATCATGCATTGCATGAACTTAGCATTAATCACGGTATAACCCCCGCTCTATCTCCATTCCTCAGTCGGACTGTAATGGGATATTCATCTCTTCAACAATTAATAACATCAGTATGGGGGCTCCTGCACACTAGCCCTATTCTCTCTGTTGCCACAGTGTTATTTTAAGCTGGTCGCAGGCAATGATTGAGAGGTCGCAACAAGAGCTTAAATGGGATTTATTAGCATTGATGCCAGAGGTGAAGAAAGGAAAGAAGTGAAGAAGCACAGGGGTGACTGTGAAGATTGGAAGAAGAGAAGAGAGGGAAATAGAGAGCGGGAGAGCAAGAAAGAGAGCACCTAAAGGTGATGGAGTCACTGGCATGTTTTCACACGTGTGCCCACTGGTGAGGCATCAATCTTCTTTATCTCTTTTAGATTTTTTTTATACCTCAGTGTTTTTCTCTCTGTAATAACCCCCTGCCACCAACCGAGTGATTCATCTGAAACACTCGGCAGCAGCACCTCTGGGGTTCATGAAATACATGCCACTACAATCCATAACAGTACATAACGACAAGCATGCATGAAGGAAGAAGAACGTTAAAAAATAGATTTTTTTGCTATTCTCAAAGATTCACTTGACTGTAACAACAAGCATAGCCAATAATACTCGAGATGTCGAGAATAAAAAGCACCAAAGAGGTGAATGACGAATATAGCCATCTACAACTAATTTGTCAGTGCTGTCAGATGCATTTGATCAAGAAATGATGGCCAGTCCATTCATTTTTAAACCTCTAATCTGACATTCAAGCAACAGTAAAAACAACATTCACTGGCTTATCCTGTGACCACAGTGATAATTCTTTAAGCTTTTTCAAGACTTCTCCCACAATGCAAAACTTTTCAAGGGAAAACAAGGGCGTAGTTTGATATTGTGTTAAATATGTTAAATGGGATGATGCCACTCATGCCTATATGATAATTATGCAGCTACTGCTCAGCCAGCAGCCATTTAATTTAATTTAACTGGCACTAAGACTGGTACTAGCCATGGTTGTGGTTTTACAGGGGGCTACCACACTTGTTACACTTTGGCTTTTGAAGAAATAAAGGTATAATTTATTAAAATATCAAGTTTTAGAGGAGCTGCTATGCAGATTCTGCTTCATAACTCTGAACAAACACAAGTGGTATTTAACTTCTCATCTCTCAACTCTCAACAACAAAAATAATGAATGTACAAAAATGTCCAGTACAGAGCCAAAGTTAGGGCTGCATTTACAGTCCGCGATCACAACTAAAATCAGCCTCTGAGTTGACACAAAAACAACAAAAACTCCTCTATAAATTCTCAGTACACGTATAAATGCAGCAACAGTTGTACTTTATTTGCTTCCTTCATTCACAAAAATCTGAGAAAAACAAAGGAAACAAAACTGCAGTGTAACATGAAAGTCCTCATGTGACTGCTGCCTGTGCTGTACAACTTGATTGGTGTTTGTATGGGACTCACTGGGACCTGCACCTATTTGAGCATTCGGACACTTCTGATTTCAAATTATTATCTCTGAGCTTTTCAGCAACTTTTACTTTCTCTGAAACTACGTAATTCGATTAAAGCTCATCAGCTGCTGCCGCCTCGATAATAAAGGAAACAAACATTTCAGGTTAACAGGTAGGGACTGACCTAAACAAGTCGTAGAGGAGAGAACAGAGCATCTTACGGATAAAAATGAGACAAATCCCGAATTATAAGAGAAGGTGATTTAAAGCGTAATAGTTTAACAATGAAATGTGACTCTCCCATAGAAATAAAACGGTGAATTCATGAACAATTACATGAGCCCGTCCTTGATTTGAAACAGGTGTTCAGGTGCCGCCACAGCTAGCCAACGTTAGCTAACCTAAAGCTAACGCTACCTGGAAACGCTGTACACAGGATTACTGGCCTTAGAAACCTACTTGTGCTGCTACGAAGCTGCCAAATAGCATGTTACAAATATAAATATCAAAAATATGGTTTTCTAACATAAAACACTAGAGTAGAGTAAGAAGGTGAAGCACTGTAACTAGTTACCTTAGTGTGAGACGCGTTGCATGATGTCCTGGTCGCTTTTCTCAGGTGTTCGTCGTCCTTTACTCCACTGGGCCTCAAAACTAAAATACATGCAACTTTATTACAGCCGAGTTTCTCTAAAGTGACCACCATATTAACTTCTTATAGCCCACGCTGTGTAAGTTTAAATAAAAAAAGGTATCTTTAAAGACACTGTAAACAGAAATGGAAAAACCACCTTCTTCTTCTTCGTGTCTCCTGTCCGGAGTGTAACACCATTACTCCGGTGGGTAAAGGGAATCTTGGGAAATGTAGGAAAATGTTACCAACGTCCTATAATCGCCGGTAGCCACAATGGCTGCTACTTTACAGTAGGGAATATTTGTTCCTTTACTGTTTATTTAACAAAGACAACATGATACATTTATACAAAACATCAATTTACAATGAGAATAACAAGACACACACTGGTTCCCAATTAAATCATATTTAAAAACAATAGTAGCCATGTAAGGTATTTCCAAAACACACTCTTAGCTTCAATTCTGGCCAACAATAATTATTGTGGCTTAGCTTGATTATTCAAATTTTTCAAACCCAACCTAAACATAGATGATCTGGAGACAACAGTGAGATTCATACCTTGGCAACTGATAAATGTTAAAACCACTCCCAATACAACTAGGTCACTCTTACAGTCTTAACATCTTAATATCTGTGTTTAGAGAAATGACACACAGTGATTAAGTACTAAGAGTGGGAGCATTTTGTTTAACCTTATTTTTATACTAACATCTATAGTCAAAAATACAGATGCATGTAACAATTTCTGCTGAAACCAAGAAAGGCATCCCCCTCTTCCTTCCTGGAGCACCTCTCACATGTTAGCAGCTGTGAATGAATTCTCTGGCGTGTCTGGCGTGGCGCCTGTTGCCAAAGCAAGATGTTTCTTGGCAGGTTCGGACAATATGATCGAGCATCAAAGGATGCCAGGTTCTTTGAAGCTTCTTGGCATCGGTCAACCGTTCCAGATGTGCTGCACAGTATCTCCAGTGGACATGGTATAAGACCATGGGGGCAGATGTTTTGCCTACTGCTGCTGTGTAATGGGGGCACATTCAGGACAACTGAGGAGACTTGGCAAAAGGCATTATATACTGAAGATTAGAAACTACTGAATCACAATAATACAAAGCATACTGTGCCAATGATTACTCTCTCCTCTCTCTTAAGAAAACAACTCTTGTAACTAGTGAGAATTCAGCATTTTGTTCAAGAACAGTCAGAAAGGTGACATCTGCCTGAATTCATATTAAACGCAATAATTTCACTTGTTCATTTGTGTCTCCATTCACCAGGAGCTACTGTGTAGATTGCAAACATGTAAGTCCCAATTTGTTCCATTGTTACAAAACAAAACCTCCATGGCACACTCATACTCAAGCATAAAAGGTACAATCCTCAGCTTGACAAGGTTGAACTTGAAGAAGCAGAACTATACAGTTCAATAATTACAGACCTAAAATGAAATGTGCAAAATTGAATTAGTGTACACTTGAGAATGACATTGAAGGAAACTGAGCACTTGGTACATGGTAAATTGAACAAATCTACTCTGTTTGCCCACCAGGCTGGAACAATGAGCGAAACATGTTTTTGGACTCGAGTTAAAATTATTGAGCATTTATTTAAAGTTTGTGTTACTCAGTGCAATTTAACATCATTCATGCACACAGTCATTTTGTGCCATTCATATTTTTTACACAATGAAAATTGCTACTCCTAGGAAAAGAGGTCACAGCATGAAAAAATGTCAAATTCATGGGTGAGTATTACTGAGTGTGCTAGGTAACATACACTTCACTTCAAACCCTCATTTCTAGACATAATCCAACATAACACTTTATGCAAAGGTTGTTTGTGTATGCAAATTTGGAAGACACACCCCGCCTTTGCTCAAAAATCACCCCTTGTTTATTGTATAATGAACCGCATTTACTGTCTGCACTTACTGTTGAGTAAGCTATGGAGTGTTTCTTATGTAGGGAGTAGACAATAAGTGAAGAATGTATCATTTGCAACCATCAGAGCCCCACACTCTGATGTGCCCTGGCCAGTTGTTTAATGGTGCATTTAGGCCATTATTGTCAACTCATAAAGTCAGGGAATATTATATGGCCACCTGAAAGCAAATAGTATATAAGAAAAGACTTCACATCATTTACTTCATTGTTCTTCACTTCACTTCTTATTAGCTGTCTATTCATTATGTGGTGTGTTGCAATTTGTGTTCTTAATGCTAAGCTGTGTTTCAGGAACCCAAATACAGACACAGGCATGTAGGTAAATTTAACTGTTTATTGACAACAACAACAACAACAACAAAAAACACAACTTCTTAATTTCAGTTCTTACATCCAGGTGGAGAGAACCGAGCAGGGAGAAGTCTGAGTAAAACAGAGGCCAAATCCATGTAAGTAGTCCGAGCTGAGTACTCGTTCAACGGAGCAGGCAAAAACTGAGTCCAATAAACAAAGAGTCCAGAGCACAGGTGAGTCCAGAGCACAGGTAAGTCCAAAACAACATTAGTGGAAACAGGAACAGGCAGGTTGCAAGTGAGCTGCTTCTGGAACCATCAGGGCCCACAGACAAACTGGCAACGAACTGACTGATGCTTATATGCAAGATGTAAGTGGATACACCTGTGATATGTGTGCATGTGTGTCAGGAAAAGTTTTTACACACCAAGTAATAAAAGAAAAGCTAACTGTTGACTCTAAAGGCAGTGATTTCATGTCTCAGTTTACAGTACGTTTTATATTTGCATGCTAAAAGCGACTCTATGCTGGTACAGTAAACCTAAAAACGTTGGACTTCACTTCAACAACAGTGTATCAACACACACTGAAGATTTGTCTCTGTGAAATCTCATCTGGAAAGCACTGAGATAAGTGTTCTTGTGTCTGGGATCGTCTCTAGCACCCTACAACCTGCAGCACTATAGATAATGAATGGACCATGTATGATAATACTGTGGACATTTTGTTAAATAATTTGCTCTGACCAACAATCATCTACGTTCAATGCAAGTGCGACACTAGGGCACTGCAACCTTCACCCTTTCTTTCCAGTGTTGTGTCTTCATTAAACACATTATATATCATTTAACAAGCCTTTTGTTCACCTCTGTCTAGTATGACTCCATGAGTGGCACAAGAAAGAGAAAAGTCAAAGGTATAATAAATCCACCTTCGCTATGTGCTTTCAGTATTCTCTGTTGGCTGCCAGCCTGTGTGTAACACAGTGCTCCCACTGCTCTTCACTGCATCAATGGCACTCAGAACAGCAGCCTACAGTGATAGCACTCTGCACTCCTTTTCATGGTTGCTACAAGGCCACAGGGGGGAAAAGACATTCGGTTTCCAGAGAAATTACTTCAGCAGTGTTTTAAATGGTGTGAAGTATTTAACTACATCATGTCTGAAAAAAGACATGAGCACAGCATTCAGCGCTTTCTGTGCAATAAATCTAAGCTGCTTTTGACTGTGATAGTGCTTTATCTATTGAGTCATTAACCCTCTACTTCACTGAAATAAAATAATACATCTGTAATACAAGCTTCAACACCAAACTTCAATACATTATTATTCCATCTCCCCATGTCAGTATTATCTCACTCGACATTAGAACATAATAGCAATTATAGAATAGTAAATGTTCTTTGCTTTGATTGTAGGCACTGCAGTGATATGGCAGCATACCAAGTGGTTATTATACGAGGAACAAAGCCCTTATGTCGTGAGAGGACCAATTACATTTCTCATTTTCTTCTACATTGCAAAAAGTTTCTATATAGACTAATACAGTCCATTATTGTTTTAAGACTACTTTAAAGACTATTTCACAGATGTATCTGTAAGATCAAGAACCTCTTACTTCCTAGCCAGCTGTAACAGCATTAACAGTTTATTGCTGCCTTCAGATTTCCAGAGACATTTGCTGAACATTTAGCAAAACTGCACTTCACATGCATGGTTTTTCTCTAGATATAAGATATAAAGCGTGAGCTGATCTCTCATAAAACTGATAAATTACACTTAACTATTAAACTTCTGGGTCATGGTAAGTAGCAGATGAATATCATTGTGTGAAGTTCTGCTAACAAAAAAAAAAAAAAAAAATCATATCTCCTTTTTTTCCCTGCCTTATAATGGAAATGATTTGAATATATTATCATTTAACATTGAACCAAATTACATAAATAAATGCATTTATAGCAATTTATTATATACTATATTTTACACAAAATTATAAATTGCACACATTCAGATATGGAAGCTACAGTGCCCATTACAAGCACAGACGTCTGCTGGGGGCCCCAGAGCAGCTTTACTGAATAATGGTTGGGTTAAGTCCATGTTGAAAGGCAATGCAATTTTTAGTTATCAAATCACACATACTGTTATGAGATTACAGTAATCTTTTATACCCTATAACCCTCAAATTATTGGCCATGTTGCCCATCAGTTCTGGCTGCAGTGCCATTCCTAGTGTCAGCTCTGTTGTCAGCCAGCTCTCAGTAAGTAGGTCTGATAATGTCTGCTGCAGATAACCAAGGGATTCCCTGAGCTTGTGTCTCTCATGCCTTCCCAGTCCATTAGCCAGCCATACTGCCTGTGTGGCTGACAAATGACTGAATTATATCTGAGTGTCATCCGATGGGGGGGAAATATCTTTTCTCACTCCTACCAGATTCTTGACACATGCTCTCTTCCTCTGTTGTGTCTGAGTTGCACTCTCACTGTGATGTTACTTTTCTGTGAAGTCTTTCTTGCATCTCTTCCTCCCTTGTTATTTCTCATCGGAGCTCTTCTTCATTTCTTAATTCCAATATGACGCATAAACATGCGTTCCACTTCTCTTTTTATGAGACATGAGGTGTACATTCCTCCAATGCTTAATGCGCAGCGTCCAATCACAAACTGATTTCCGATAAAGTGACGTGTCAATCTGTAACAGACTTCCGTTAAGGATGCACTCTTGTATCAGTTATAGCTCCTCCAGGCAGCCTTGCTCCTCAGAGCAGAAATAAGAGTTTTGGGACGTCCTTCATCATGATAGACTGGAATGACTACCAGGTCGACCAAGGACTGATAAAATAAGGGAACTGAGCATCAGCCAATGATTGAAGCTGGGTCAGAAGGTCACCACCAAAATCTGAAGAAATTGAGAAAAAATGCTGAATTTGGATGAGATAGCATATAGAGAGATGAAGGTAATGAGGAGTATAAACTCTACAGAGAGCTGGATGTGAGTCAAGGGAGAGGTGATCAATAGCGCTGCCCTCGTCTATTTGTGACTTCAGCATATTTTATGTCATTCTACAACTTTGTCACATAAAACACGTAAAACATACACACTGTATTATTAAGTTTAGTCCTTGGCAGACAGGACAGACAGGCGGGAACAGGCTCTGTCCATCTTGGTCAGAAACAAATCATATTCATAACTGGCTCAACAGCCCTATATCTGTCCCCACCTCACCTTAACGCGTTTCATGCTCTTCTCTCTTACTACACACACAGCAATTCACAAGGCCACCTATCCTGTCTAAAGTCTTACTGGTGCCACTCTGTATATACCAAACTTTAGTTATATTTGATGAGCTGCCATAAAAATCCAATTCCTCCAGTGCCTGCAGGCCCTTTATTATTGCTCTGTTACAGGAGACCTTGCATTCCATGTAGACTACAAACATCCACCTCACAGAGCAGCACTGTCTCGCTCAACATCTCTCCATCTTTGTGTCTTTCTCACTGCTCTACTCTGTTCCCTTAAGTCCTTTTTCCTCTCTCCTGCCTTTCTACACACTTTCTCAGACTTTCTCCCAGTATTTGTGCGCCCTAATGCTTCCATCAACTCCTCTTATCTTCTGTATCTTTCTGCACCTCTCTGTCCTTCACACCGGTCTAGCTCTCTTCTGGCCCAGAAGCAAATATGGTTCATTACATTTTTAATGTTGTTTGTAATTGCTTGGCACTCTCGACATGTCAAGAGCAAATCATTTTTCCAGAGCGTTCATCTATGTTTGGTGTGCAGGGATCTCAATCAGCCCTCTGTGGGTGTTGTACTAAACATGTTTTTTATCCTCGCTGTCTGTACACATCTCACTTGAGCTGAGGAGATCTTAATGTAAGATGTTGGATTACAGCTGGAGATTACTCCATTCTGAGGAAGGAATATATTTTATTTGGGGATGCTATCCATTCAAATACTGTAGGGTTGTATGTTGTGCTTCACTTCTGGTTGTCAATCACACAGGCATTCAAGACAATGAAACATTTTATCCAACCCAGCTTATTTCTAACAGTTTATGAGTGTGGTACAGCTCATTTTATTCTTGCCTAGAGTATTCATTGGCTCTGTATCGATTTCTTCTTCCTCTGCCAAGAAGTCTCCCCACAGCTTGTCATGGTCTGTACTACGCTGCATATTATCTCAATATTACTGTGCCTTACAGACACAAGGGATGGAAAGTTTTTCTGGGTGTGATTTTTCTTATATTAATATATATAATTATTAAAGCTGTCAATGTTAACGCAATAATAATGAGTTAACGCAAATTTCTTTTAAAGCCAGAGGATACTCCTGCTCCAGGGCCGAAGATGTCGCAGCAGCTTACAAGTAAGGAAGGCTCAGACAATTAGCGTGGGTCTTGAGGAGCTGTATTATTTATTAGAAGCGCACTGGACATGTTCTGTCTGTAATAGTGCTAACTGCCCTGCTCCAATCACATGTTTTACCACACATCATAACATCTCTCCCTTGTAGTTCTCACTCAACACACCTTCCACCCTCATGTGCACAACAGGCTACACACTGAGCTAGTAACTACACCACTCATAACATTAGAGGGAAATCAGAAAGCAATTCAGTGTAAGATTGGGCACCACATTGTGTGAGTATTACACATGTAGTAAAATGCCCATCTGCTGTTGTTTGTTGGGCCTGGGTTTGCCAAATTTTGCTCTGAGCATAGTTATTAGAGTATGCAGTACCTTGAGGTTAATCTGGAGAATATTCTGGGCAGTGTCTGTCTTTGTTTTGGATTGTTGTAATAATAATAAAACATACATTTGCATAAAGCAAGCATACATGTCCACACCCATGTTAAGAGTATTAAAAACATGAAAATATCCCTTTAATGTAAATTTAGAACAGATAAAGTTAACTACGATGTATAACTATGACTAATGCACAATTAATCGCTTCAATCAATTAACAACCCTAATTATTATATTTATTTTATGATTTGTGAATTTGCAATATTTTTTAGACCCAGTTACTCTTATATAAGTGATTCCTCTGAATGATGAGGCTCATTCACATATAAAATACCCAGGTTTTTATTTTAGAGCCTAACTCCAAATGTATTGCTTTAGGCTGAAAACCATATGCGCCATATTTCTATGTCAGTCAACGTAAAGGAGTATTTCGATACTTTGCTTATTTGTATTCTTTCCAAGGGTTAGATGAGAAGATTGATAGCGCTCTTCTATACAGTACAGTGCTACAACCTGGAGATTGATAACTTATCTCCCAAGACATCATAGTGATTGTAACTCCAGTGTTTTTGTACATATTAAACTATTTAAAATGATACATTAGAGAGGTGCACATAGGTGGATTTTGGACAGAGACTACTGTTTCGAACAGAAAAGATGCTTCCATTTCCCAAAAGTTATAAACTATTTAACTATTCTATATTTTAAACTGCTGTATTTTAAATAAGCAGTATTTCCTTCTCTTTTCCTTTATGTTGTACATTTTAGCTCTTAAAGTAAAAGCTAGAGAAGGGTAAACATGAAACTAATATCAAAGCAAAATAAACTGTTCTCCATGTCATTCCTATCTACCCACCTCCCCAGGCTGGGTGACTCAGAAAAACACAGCTCCTCCTACCTGTCAAAACACAAAGCTGCTCAGAAAACCCACAAGATTCCCTGCAGGAGCAGGTTTCTCACTCCTTTATAATGGAGGGAAAACTGCCTTTTTTCAACAACACCTTTAAAAATACTTATCCCCAAACAAACAGATGGGTTCCACAAAGATGAGAAAGACAACTGAAGCAAAACACTAGAGGAACTAAAGCAAAAGGGAATAACTCAAAATATAACCAGTAACTGACACAGAAATTAAAATAAGACAGAACAGAAAGTCTGAAAGAACTATTGTTCTCACTGAATATCTACAGCTGTAACTGGTCCTCACCTAGATAAAGATAGAAATACACATACACACACACACACACACACACACTGCATGCACACTGACTGAATTATGTAAAACCTTGCTAATTAAATATTGAAATGAACACACACGGGGACGAGGGGAATCATGAAGAGGAAAAAAAGGAAGAGCAAAGATAAGGAAAGAAGAATAAGCGAGGGGTCCAGTGGACAGCTCCAAGTGATTTGCAGCTTCTGTATATGTTGTAATTACATATGACATTTCTTCTCATTCCCTTCCATACATATTTAAAGTGCCAACAATTGAAAGTCAACACCGATTTCCTTTCCTTTTCTTTCTCAGAAGATTTCTGAATTGAAAATTGTCAAACCTATAGTTAACATCTTGTCTCCTACAGGTAGTGTGCTGCTTCCCTCAGAAGCTGTAATTTCTATTGACAGAAGTCTTCAAACTTCACAAAGGCAGCCAAGTATTTGTCCAGAAAGAGCCTCATAGACACCTTTCTTTAGAGAAGGTGTCAGTTAAAGTAGGCCTGTGCAACAGGTGATTGACAGGTGATGTGAGACATCTGAGACATCAACATGAACCCTTCATACACCTGATTGGATAAACACTTTTGATGGTTCCAACATGAGCTCTCACTCATGACTACTACTCACACAGTATCCGTACAAGAAATATAAAGTTAGCTGACCATAGCACAAAGCTTGGACACAGGAAAACATCAAGTCTAGATCTATACAAATGTGACAAAATCTTCCTCCTAGCACCTGTAAAGGCTTCCGTATTAACACAGTGCATCTTTCTATTTAATCTGCACAAAGGTATAAGTGTAAAAAATTGCTTTTGCAGGGTTATATCACGGATTATTGTTGGGCTGGGAGCAGTTACATTCTCTTTTCCCTTTGCCTGCATTTCTACCTGTTTCCAGTATTTGGGTTAAGATAAGCCAGTCTTCTCATTGAAAATGTCCACATCTGCCCACATGTGGTATCTGCTCACACCAAATTGCAAGGCACATGGAGTAAAGATTGACTGACTGCACTGACTCTACCTGGTTATATTAGTGTTATATTGTCATTGCACAAGTAAATCAGAAAAAAATATATTTTTCTGAATCTGGACAAAAGGTGTGTTGTGTTGACAATACCATGCTAAAAATCAAGTAAAACGCTGACCAAACCCTTGCATTATCATATAAAATGCACTGAATTCCGTTCCCACATGAAGATTTTACATTTTTCTTGGGCTGCTGTAGGCATTAGACAGTTTTAGAAGTGGTTAATCTACATAATTTGAATGCTAAAATATAAAACAAAATTTGCAGCTTTCAGAATATGACAAATTGTGTTTTTCAGAAAATTATATAGAAAGAGTTAATGGTCACAAGAGTATGCTGAGCACTTAGCTAGATCTTGCTAGAGGATGCACCCATGGAATTAAAAGTGGTTGCATTAGATAAAAAATAGATTCAGATGTCCCTGGCCTTTTCTAAACCCTTCTTATCTCAAGTGTACTAGTCCAGGTCATGTTCCTTCCACTGCATTACACATGCACTTGTCCTCAGCATAACTGTGAAACACACATCACAGTGGGAGTGTGGATGCCAGTGCAGGGAGTAATCAGGAATTTTCATCTATTACATTGCTAATGTTCATGTAAAACAAGCCTTTCAGTCTAGCAGAAGTTTTATATTTGCTGCCATCTATTTTATAATTGTGCATTCTTATTGAGAGACATATACAGTACATATATTTTTATATGCAATGTGTCTGAAAACTTTCTTGCTCAGCCAGAGTGCAGTATTAGCCTAAAGTCCTGTGTGTGTTTCTGTCTGTCAATCACCTTGGAGAGGTATGACAGCTTTTGACCCACTGTAGCATTGCAGCTCATATAACCAGCTTCCTAACTGGGAGATAATAACAGTGTAGCACAAAGCCTATTTTCTGTGTGTGGCTCCATGTGTGAACGTCTGAGTGAGTAAGAAACTGAGACAGAAGACAGAGATTGGAAGGTGAGGTCACAAGGCCATCGAATATCCACTTAAATCTCATGAAAATGAAAATTGTTCAAAGTACTAAAAGAATCCAGCTCACACATCCTTCACTTTTTCAGCACTGGCAGTGACTCACACCTGCATTGCCAGTCATTTCTCCTCCCTCCTCAGCTGAATAGAATTGCAGCCTTCAGAGCCAGCCGCTTGATGATCACTGACATTGAGAGAGCCCTGCTCAGTGACCCCTGTGACCCAGAGCCTTAAATCTCCAAATGAGAAAAAGAAAAAAGAAAAAAAAAAGAAAAACAGAGAAGCGGTTTATGATATCGCACTTCGCTGAGCACCAGCAAAAAGAAAAATAAGTATCAATTTTATGAGAGGCTCTAAATCAGGATGGGTTTGCAGAGACGACTTTATCGTTCAATCTGGCCGCCTGTTCGGGAGGTGTTAGCGAGGGTTAGACAAGCGAGCAATGAGCACGCCTGCCTCGCCATAACAATAATCATCTCGCTAAGCCCGCAGCTCATGACCTGTAAATTGATTAAGGAGAGGATGGTGACAGAAAGATTCTCTGCGAGGTTCTCCGAGGCATTGTGCAATGAATTTGCAGGCCTTCATTAGATGGACTGTCTGTCCAAGCGTGCTGAATCCAGAGCGGAGAGGGTGTGAGGGGGTAATGGGAAAACTCCAAACTCATTGGCGCTGTTTATTCGAGCTGTCTACCATAAAGAGAAGGGCCATGGCCTGCTTTGTCCTGAGACGAATAAAAAAATCATCTTCTCTGTCTGTTTCATTACAAAGAATCATTTCTCCCAAATCAGAGTAGATAAATCATTTAGAGAAAAAGGAGCAAGTGTGTGTGTGTGTGTGTGTGTGTGACACATCATTTTGTGGATGTGTTGTAAGGCCTGTGTATATGTCTGCCTTTGTGTCTGTCTACCCGTGTTTTGTGTGTAGGCGTGTTACAGCACCCATGTTTCTGCATGTGTCTGTCTGTGGGACTGTCAACTTAAGCGTCAACAGAAGGCATGAAGAAGCCGATGGTTGTTTCTGTATCGGGGGATCTTGCCCAAGGAAGCATGATTAAGACGCTGAATCAGACTCCCTGCTCAAACATCACGGCAGAATCATGCAAGTTTAACTTCTTCCGGCCCGTTGATACAAACAAGTTAGACGTGACTCCATTCAACATTAATCAGCCCCTCGAGGAAACTCGGGGATGCTGCAGCAAAGAGGTTTTTTTTCGCGAGATAGAACCATTTACAAATAAATAAATACTGCAAGGTCTTGCAATTTTGGACAATCATTTATAGCATAAATCATCGTTTCAAAAATTACAAAGGATGAAACATTTTTCATTCATTCATTAATTACACCTTTAGAAAACACAGACTTACAACGCAAGACACTTGATTAATTTCTTTAGGAAAAAACACATGCCTGACAGAGCACATGGCAGTTTCAGCTGTGGTTGATGAGGCATCAGCAGCAAATTAAAGGCTATTCCTCTCAAAGACACTATCACGAGGTGCACTCATTACATGTCAAAGATGTTGAACGGTTTAATGCTAAGATCAGAGACAGCCGTTTTATTCTGCAGATGGATAAAGCCTAACTGATAGTAACAAAGACTCTTTATTGATAACCTATGTGAAATTCACTGATGCAGATAAGTTGGTGATTTCTGAGCATTTCAACTACAAACACTTCTCTCATTTTCCCCTAGACATTCATTGATTTCATATACCAGTTTAAACACTACTCAGGCTGAAACTTTTTTCACTACACACATAGTGTCTCCTAATTAACATGTGTCACACTGACTCCTGCTGCTGGCACTGACTGAAGTCAAACATCATACCTGCACCGCTAATTTGGTTTTTCAGAAATACGTTTGCACACAGCGTTGTTAAGATAAAGAAGTGTGCATTCTTTTCTAATAAAAATACCCTTGTCCCTGTTATTAACAACACCCATTCCACTTATATTAATTGCCCTCCTTTAACACACAGTCCTCAGCTGAGATAACTGAGGCCATGGCTGAAATTTCAAAACAAAATCCGTGACATTTTTTTTTTTTTTTTTTTTTAAATTACCAGAGGCTACCTTACTCTCAGGCGGTAAACTAAAAATGTCTATTGTAATCTTTTACCTGAAGACATGTTTGCTTTGATTCCCAGTACACCAAACACGCTAGTTCTTTTGTGGATGTTTGTTAAAAAAAAAAAAAAAAAAGAGCAACAACAGACATGTCTCTGCTTCTACGGGTTCTTTCTCTTTTTTTTTTGTTTTAAATATCCCTGGGGATGTTGTGGTGCGCTGTTACAATTGATTCCTAGTGACACAGAATCACAGGAGCAAAAGAAGCAAAGAGGGTGGCTGTAGTGGTGCATGATGCCACTATTCATATGAAATACACTGAATTCAAGCATACAGTATCTATATCAATAGGTGAAAGACAGATAGGTGACAGACAGATATTATCAGCCCCCTACAGTGTTGACATTATGTTTGTATGTACATATAGCTAAGCCAGTGCATTTTGATACACTGCCAATAACACATTCAAATGTGTGTTACAATTCTATAAACAGCTCATATAGCATAATCCAACTTTATCAGGTCCATAGTGCACAAATTTGACTTATTGCACTGTACAAGCTGATTTGAAAAATTAGCATTTGACATTTAATGCTGAAAAAAAAAACAAAAAAAAAATGCTGCCCGATAACTTAATTAGCTTGGGGAATAGCTGACATGAAACTAGAGGGAATAAGTCACTTGTTGGTGATCTTACAACTTGAATTTCAGTGGAGATTCAGATAAGGGGCTGTAGAAGGTATAATGAGCTTCAATACTTAACTATAAGTGGAAACATAGCAATGTAAAACTGTGCCATTACAAGTAAAAGCCCTGCGGTCATATTTGTTTTTAAATAAAATACAAAAGTTAAGTATCCAAAAGTACTATGCACCAAACCTGCTCTTGTCAGTGTTATATACATTTCTGCATTATTTCTTAAAATAAAGCACATCAACCTGAAACTAGGTTCAGCCAATATGATTAGATTTTCCACACATTGCACCTTGTGACAGAAAAGCACAATTATAACTAACATCATTACGGTTTCATTTCCATTTGTGAGTAAGAAGTACTTAAAAACTAACCTTGTGCATGCCATGTGGCATGTGTCAATATGTGATTAAAGTGCATCTTTAATCACACCCTCCCTGGTCTGAATTTCTGGTTAAATGTTTGATGAATAAAAGCACGCCGCATTAATTCAGTATTCTCTGTTCTTCCTTCTTACTTTTTAACACCTTAGTCTTCCTTGCTGAGCTCAGAAACCGTTAACTAATTAAGCTACACTATTGCTCGTCATCTATCTTGTCATTTTCTTTCTACCTTTGAGGCAAGTCATTTTTTCATTTACATATGAAATAAAAAAAAAAAATCCCACCTCCACACACAAAAACATATATGTTGCTGTCCCACAAAATTAACTCTGATAAACCCGGTACAAACAAGCACACAAAGGTATAAACACAACTGACCCTGCACATGCCCCTCTTTTCACCCTTCACACCACATGGACCAATAGAAGTGGAAAAAAACCAAAGTGATCTGGAGCAGCCAGGCATCTCCTCCGCTTAAGGACTGCATTAACCTTTCCGCAGATGTCAGTATATAACATTTTCTCAGATAAGGTGAAGGGGTCCTCCCGCTAAATGCCACCAGTAATGAAGCAGCTCTATGTCTGTGCGTGTGTTTTCTCTAATCTGCACTTAATGTCCCTCTAGTGTATATGTATAAAAATGTGCACGTGTGTGTGTGTGTACATGCTCAGTACATACCGTACTGTATGTTAGGACATTGGAAAGACTGTGTGAATGTTATGAATGTTAGACCCAGGAATCTGGATGTATATATTTATGTGGGTCAGCAGCATGTGAATGGACTCTGTTCCGCAACAGTCTTCTGAATGTTAATATATATGTATATATAATTATAAGTAGTACTCACACTGAGTACTGCAATTACTGTACCTTTTGGCAACAAGTTGCTTAACATGTTACTTTCAAAACAGAGACGATCAATTTTGTGTGAATACCTAATACCAACAGGACAAAGCAGTACATCAGAGTAAGGACTACGTCCTCATGATAAAGTGTAAGCAATATATGATGGAGGTTCCATGAATATTATAAGGAACTGGATTATGTATGTTTTGGACCAGGTAAACATGTTGGATAAAGACTTTTCATCTAGCACCACCAGCAGGTCAGAGTCTTCTCCATCCAGTGAAATATTACAGTACTGACCAGATAAACACAAAATGCTGCTCATACTTTCATGGTCCCGTTCGTCTTTTTCATGTTATAAAAAGATATTCATGTATTTATGACATAGTTTGTCATTAATATAAGATGCCAATTTATTTGACTTTTACAAGAAACTTTTCTCATTATAACAGTATATCACTTGATCTCGTTAGATCGTACAACTCATTATTTTACTAAACTAATGTATCTCATTAAACCACAGTAGACAGGTCTCTCTCTGCATGCACCTGTTCTGAGCTTTTTATCTCCAGCATATCCCATCGCTACACCAACAGATTTTGGAAAAGGGTGAATCAGTCTAATTCCAAGCCCTTGCCTCAGCATTTCCACTCCCTGCATATCACTGGATTATGATCGATTGTTCATAGGTCTGAATGTAAAGTCTGCGGTCACGTGCTGAAACACTCTTGCTTCAGGTGGCTGGGTTCATGATTTGATAAAGAAGGGGAGCGATGATTTGACAGACACAGATGTGAAGCTGTAGCGAGAAAGTAATGAATGACTTTGAAATTTAAGAGAGATGTTGGAATTAATTGATTCAGAATTTTCTTGGATCAAGCCTTTAGCAGCCATTAGACAAACTTCTTCTTAAGAAACTCCTGCGTTGCCTTCATCGCTCAGCCATGGTAGTACCCACTTGGGATGAACATACACTGAATGCATTTTTTATAAACCCAGGCTGGGAGGTTGGAAGGTTTGAGCACAAAAATCAAAGGCATGTGATTCTGGGGTTTTGCTGAGATGGTAATCACAGATGTGTTTACATGGCTTAATACAAAACAGAACTTTTAATAATCAGAAGAACATTCCTTTTTGGGGGGCACCATTGCCAATAAAAGTAACTCAACAGTAATACACTTCACTAAGTGGATAGATGCTATATGTGACATTATATGGATAAAAGCTGTCTCGTGCCTGTGACCAGTACCCCAGGGGACCCACAAAAGAACAGTAAGAATATCTGGTGAAGGTCTTTTCATTATCAGCCATTCTCTCGTCTCACTGTCTTGCTCCCTGGTACTAAGTTGTATCGACCAGCCAGAGCAGAGCAGAGGAGAGGACCCTGCGGGCCTGACCATGTGCCACAGAGACACAATGCTGCTTCATACGAGAAGGACCTGTCCCAGAAATATCGCATGAAAGTAAAATCTGTTCTTGTCCATTGTAATTTCATTTGTATTTTTTTTCTTTGTAGATTTCAAAAAATTCAAAATTCAAGTCCAAAGCTATAAATATTGCAAAGGCATAGTAATGAACCTCTAATTCAAAAGTGTCCCGTTCAGCATGTATACAAGAAGAAGTGGAAACAGCAGTAACAGCAGTGGTTAGAGGTAAATTATTAGAAAGACAAATGAACTGTGACATCAGCCATGACTCAACAGACAAGAACACTAACAACATCAACTCAACTCCTTCACCAGAAAATTTGATTTGTGCCACTGGAGTAGAATATTGCTACATGTATGTAAGATCAGAAACACAAGACAGGGCAATTGTTTGTTTCTGCAGCTATCACAACATTTAAAAACCGTACCAGGTGTCAAAACTGTAGGCTGACACGGAGACAAAAACATTCATGCTCTCATTCACACCTACGGGCAGTTAGCCCAACCCCAACCTGCATGTGTTTGGACTGTGAGAGGAAGCTGGAGAATACATGAATACATGGAGAAAGCCCATGCAGACATAGGGAGACTTGCAAACTCTACACAGAAAGGCCCCAGATCGTACTTGCTGTGCTAACCACTGCTCCTCCGTGCCACCCACGAAGAAGCCTGTAACATAGAAATACAACTGTGCTGATAGAACAGCAGTATATTTCACCTCTGTTGCACAAGAGGACTCTTTAAGAGGTAAAAGTTATACACAGTGCATTACAAGACATAATACTGAGCGACAAGAACTTTAGTATGATTTTCCAACTGGGCATGCAGTAAGATAAGGGAACAGCGCTGTACAGTTAGTGATTGCACTCCATCTGTTAGCTCCAATATACAAAAGCCTGAGAAATAGATAAAGCAATGAAGAGACAGGGAGAAGAGCAAGTGAAAGCATTCTCAACCTGTCTCTAAATATATAATGAAAGACTGCAGGATCATGTTATATTACAGTGTAGTCAATGTATCTACATAGAGAAATGCAGCAGATGCAAGAGTTCAGTGGGGGGGAAGCAAACACTGTCAGTTCAGAGCACAGGAAGCATGAACAGGCCACAGTCCAGCTCGACATGCCAACCCAGGCTGAGACATCCACATGGACTCAGTTCTCTTCTCCCTCAGTTCATTCAGTCAGAGCTGCACAGTATATCCTCATCTGACCAACCCTTTTTATTTTTCTCTATGTAGTCTACTTCACAATACCAGAGCTACTCTTTTAGATTTTATTGCTCCCAATTATAATAATATGATTTTCAAAAGACTTCTCTTCAGTGATTGTTTTTTTAGTCAGTTGTGATGATATGAATAAAAAAAAGCTGAGTAAATGAATCAGTCAACAAATATGGCTAATAACAGAAGTCCAAATGAGTGAAAACATTTGATAGTTTTCACAAACATATGTGAAATTATGGTAAATTTTTAAAAGACAACAACATTTTGGTCAAACAAGCAACCATCTAACCATCTAACCAAACCTGCCTGTCAGTGCATATGGGGGTTAACAACAACCTGGAAGGAAAAAGTTCAAATTCAGTGAAATCTTGACAGAGATGCTAGACATGAATAGCACACTCCCTCTGGTCTCTCAGCAGCTACCATCAAGGTGAGAAAGACAAGAAACTCCCTCAGCAGCATCAGTGGAGCAGCATCAGTGGAGCAGCACAGTGGCCAGCAGCATGGGTCCAGCTGTGAAAGTGTGTAACAACATTTAGCATGGTGCTGCAGAGAAAGAGAAAAACTAATATTAGTGGGAGGAAAGCACAAAAAAGTAGTTGATTTTCCCTCAACTGCCAGACTGCCCATTATTCCTGTCCTGTGGCAATGAAGGGAAAGCCAGCTGGCTAGAGACTTCAACAATAAACAAACACAACATTGTCTGGCTTGAACAAACAACCTGCAGTTTCCCCAGAGCCAACCTTTCCTCCCCAGCGATGATGAATATTCTCTGTCTCCTGCAGTCATATTTTTTCTGGTGGCTGTGGCGGGTTGTTTGGCTGTAGGGCTGGATATTGATAAAGCTGGAACAGGATTTTCTGCACTGTATAATGTAGCTATCGCTCAGTGGTGTGTGAGGAAGGCTCTGTGCCGCTGTGGATATAGATATCCAACCTCTGGCTTTGACACACAGGGCGACTGAGGTTTATGTGTAAACAGTGATGCAAGCGGAGTGTGTGTGCATGTGTGTGTGTCAGTAATCACTAATCTCATGCTGTCTCTGACCTCTGTGTCTCTATCCTGTGTAGACACATGGATGCTGTTCACACACAGCAAGCAAAACATATCCACAGGACAATGACTAAGAGTCCAGTTCACATTTCTCCATTTGAGCTATTTACTCCTTTAATCTCTGTGTGTATGATGCGCTCCATTTCAGCCCATAGTAATGAGCTGTGGCTGGACCCTGGTGCGTTTGTGTGCATGCATGTGTTTGTATAGTACCACTTTCTAGCGTCTCTGTGCCTCATTGAGTCCATAAAAAAAACACACATATGCATCTACGGGCAACTACACAAATGCACACACACAAAGTCTTGCCTTTGTAAGTTCTGAAGCACTGGACACCCTTACTGCTGAACACTGCTGGAGGTTTTGAAGCAATAATTAAAAGTCTCCAAACACAACCGCTGCTAGCAACAGGTTTTAAACTAAAATCTGAAGTGAAACAACACCCAAACTTTAAGAGCTATAAAATGAGTAGTACGTCCAAACATACTGCCCCCCCAAAAATAAATTTTAAAAAAAGAGAGAGAAATGGTGCTAAACATTGCAGCAAAGTTCTTCAATAGATGTGAATATGGGTGTATAATAGGTACAGCTCAAATACTCTGGAAAATCACACAAAGAAGGCAAGGCAGCCCTAAAACAGACATCAAGTGCTGCAGCAGCAGAACACTTTTATAGTCTAATTCTGAAAATATGTGGAAATATACTGAAGGACTGGAGAAGCTAAAAGCTGAGTGCATCAACACAATGCACTTAAACACCAGCAGTAAGCCGTCAACTTCTACAAAGTCCTGTGAAGGTATTTGTTTTGAGGTTAAACTTATAGTAGTCCTTTATCAGGAAACAAGAGGGTGTACTGAAACTCTTTGTGTATCAGCTGACAACAGTGATCATGGGCCTACACAATTCTTACCATAAGTCCAACCTATCTGTAGGCAGGACTGTGAATCCCACTTCAGCAGCAGAAGGATAAAACCAGGTTCACCTAGGACTGAGGTCTGAATGCTAGCACACCAAGGTAGAACATACACACTCCTAATCAGCTCATATATGTTCACACCTACAGTATACAATCAAAAGAGTGTCAGCAAGAATGAAAGGAAAGGTGGACAAGACAGTGGTGAGACCAGCAATGTTGTCTGGTTTAGAGACAGTGGCACTGAGAAAAAGACAGGAGGCAGAGCTGGAGGTAGCAGAGCTAAAGATGTTGAGGTTCTCTCTGGGAGTGACGAGGATGGATAGGATCAGGAATGAGGACATCACAGGGACAGCTCATGTTAGATGTTTTGGAGAAAAAGCCAGGGAAGCCAGATTGAGATGGTTTGGACATGTTCAGAGGAGGGACAGTGAATACATTGGTAAAAGGATGCTGAGGTTAGAGCTGCCAGGAAGGAGGCCTAGAGGAAGACCAAAGAGGAGGTTCTTGGATGTAGTGAAGGAGGACATGAGGATAGTTGGTGTGGGTGAGGAGGATACAGAGGACAGGGTTAAATGGAGGCAGATGATTCGCTGTGGCGACCCCTGAAGGGAGCAGCCGAAAGGAGAAGAAGAAATAAGTAGTTTGTACTGCTAATGATTCGTAAATCCCTGAATCAAACAAAGCTGACTTATAGATCATTCACACAGATACATTCATGCTGCATACAGATCATCATGCAAACTGGCGAAACTGGTTCAGTGGTTGAATGAAGCTGGACTCACTGGAGGCTGTGGTGCAGAGAAGCAGACAGAAAAAGGTAGAGACCACCCTGGAACACATTGAGTATCCCCTTCACAACATCCTGATGGAGCAGAGATGCAGCTGCAGTGGACGACTCTGTCCAGACTCACCTCACTGAGCTGCAGGACTGAACGATACAAGAGATCTTTCATCCCCACTTCCATCAGGCTCCACAACACCTTAGCCCATGAAAGATGACTAACCAACAAGAACTTGGCTGTTACTGACTCTGTTTACTACTGAATTTCCCTTTGGAGATGAATAAGGGTTATCTCATCTCTTCTCACCTTATCACATCTCATCCACACAGACCAAACTACTGAAGGTAAAGGCATCCAGCATACCTCTTTGTTTGCTACACATGAGCTGGCTTGTTTTGATTCAGGGACTTCACCCGCACAGGAAGCAGTTCAGGCAGATAAAGAAAGGTTTGATTTTTTAATCACAGACCCTGATCAGTACACTGCTATCTGTTCAATTTAAATTCCGATTATAAATTATGTAGATGAAAATATACACACCTTTGCTTCACCAGGCTTTACATTTAGGAGATGACATTGTGTTTACTCTTAACATTTAATATTGCAGAATGTTTAACTTGAAATTAATGTTGACAGCTTATAAAATATAAAAGCAAGAAGCTAACCAGCATTCATTTATGGGAATAATTGGGTGCAGGGGGTTGCAGAGAGTGGGCATTTTATGATTTAAGCAGATCAAGGCTGGAATGGTGCGCTCTGGATCAAACCCTGAAATGCCAGCAGTGAGAAGGTCAGTGAGCTAAATTTTCATGGTGATAATGTCCATTATCCACCCTTCTGGGGATAGTGCAGAGCCTATGTGGAAGACCAAAGAACTGGGCCAAATGTGCAATCAAGATGTACACTTTTCACTGCCACAGCTGCCATGTTGTGTGCATGTTGCTGCATTACATACATTAGACACACTGCTGCCTAGGTGGTCAAACTGACAAAAAGACATACTTGTAAAGTTTTAACATCAAGTATACAGATGTGGCACAACTGCATACAAAGTCAATGGAAAGGCCTGATTGGGCAGCGGCAGTGTATCTACAGTGTTGAATACTGAATTCTTCGATCAACCATGTTTAATGAAATGAAAAAGCCAGACATGTCTAAGGCAATAATCTAGACAACAATAACTTCCAAAATCCAACAACAAGAGAGTAAAGCAAACACAAACAGTTCAGGCCTCAGGACAACGTCTTCCACATAGGCACAACTGCAGAATCCAAATTCAATGCAGGACAATACAGTTGACAGTGAGTGTGAGTGAACCAGCAGGTGTTTTCAGATAGCCATTCAAACTCCAACATGTCCTGTGTGCTTCCCATCCTGAATTCATAATGCAGCAGGCGAACATATAGATCTAATGTAGCACAGCAGTGGCCTTGAACCAAATAAATATTTAATAACATATTACACTTAATGGCTGACTGGCTGCTCACTGATGAGCTACTGGAACACACATATAAGGAGCTGTTAGTCAAGATCTCTCTAACTTCTCCGCTCTGATCATCCAGACTAAAACCATTACATTATGCATGAAAGGGTGTATGAGAAGTTGCAAATTGCTCAAAAAACAGACATGTTCCTTTGCTAATGGCTGGATTTATGACGCTTAATGGTGCCCCTTCTATCTGCGGTCACTCTTTGAAAGGGTAATGTGTAAAAATAGAATTGTAGAAATAATGAAAAATATAGTTACATAAAAAAGGACCTTGATTTCAATTTTGTGTATAAAATAGCTGTTCTGAAGAACCTGGAATTGAAGACTTGCCAATTAATAAACATTTCATTAGATTAGAAATTTCAATGAAAACTATCACTATTTTAGGGACCTTGAACATTGACTACAGTTGTTTTCTCCTAAACTTCAGAAACACTTTGAGATACTATGTAACTTTCCCCTCCTGATCCTCTAAGCAAATGAGCATTTCCCATAGGACACAGGAACAAACTATAAGCTACAGAAGAAGCCTGTTAGGAAGGTACCAGCTGTTTTTAAGTGTGGAGCCACAGTGTTAAGTGAGTGACACCTATCACCCGAGAGCAATGCCCTTGTTAAAGTTTTAAACTGCAAACAAAAGTCTATTTATTCTTGATTTCATTCTGAGAAAGAGATTTTATCCAACCCTGAGAAACTTGACATCACAACAATAAAAGAGGCGATTTTCACATTATTCTCAACCTACATTCAAAGATTTTAATAAACTGAGGATTTACATACCAGAAGTGCAGGAATTTATACTTACTTTCTTGCATTATCCATAGTCAAGCCATCCCTTATCCATTACATTTAACATATTTTATCAATATTACTTTCAGTCTAATACAGCTACATAAGTCCTAGAGTAAATATGCCCATCAGAACGATTTATCAGTCCTGATCCAAGATGAAGAAGACATACCAGAGATTGTAAAGTAATCCCTCGCTAGCAGTGAACAAACACTGGTGTCTGTAAATGGTTTAAATCAATCCATGAGTGATGCATATACATCATGACCCACTCACCTGCAAAGAAACCTGAGCAACGAAGCAGCCAGCATCAAAGTTTTGCTCACTGACTGATACAGAGACGGGGTCTCCATGGTTACTACGGCTGCTGTCATCTTCAATCCTGTGACCTTTTACACACCACAGATCAATATTAGCAAGGTACAGTCTCCTAGGTAAACAAGGGGATAGGAAGACAGCTGACAGGAGTAACTGCTGACATTTCTCAGGCAGATTTCGTAGTCAGTAAAGCTCTTTCAGAATACAGTAGAGACTTGTATAAGAAACCTGGAGCACATCTTCTCTGTGCCTGCTCCACAATCTCAGGCCAGACTAGTCAGCAAAAGGTTGTGTTCATTTACAGTGGTTTACCAAGTGGACAAAGATGTGATAAAGTTAATCTGCTGTCATTTCTGCTGCATCATCTCAGACTTAGCTCAGAACTGTTTTGCATGAGAAACAAAGTGCACAGCAATGGAGAAGGCAACAAATCTGTAGTCAGTTTAAAGGGAGATTATACATACTACGATATGTAGTTATACTATTCTTTATTACACCACAGGACTTCTTAATAGAGCTTGCACTCATTAAAACTCTTCTCACGGGCTGTCTTTGAGCAAGTGAGGCAAACCCTTGGCAGAAGAGTAGGGGTTGCCTTGGTGAGGCTCCGTTTGAAGTTGTGAACTCCTATTTTGTTTTCCGTCCTAGGCTGCCAAGCCAAACCTTTTCAAAAAGCCCTTTTCAAGCTTTTCCCGGATGAAGTTGCTTTGGTGCAAATGCTAGGCAGAAAATACGGTAAAGCAGAGACAGAAATTGTAGTGTAACTGGAATACCTGAATGCGTGGAGGGTGGCTGTGAAATCAAATTACCTAAATTATCTCTTCTCTTTTTTGTAGATCATTTTCTTTCTATGCCAAGATATACCACAGATCTTAAATGTTAAGACATGACATATGATCTCAGTTTGGTTAGACATATTTTACCATTAACAGTTCAAACTAATATGAATTATTGCAATATCCCAAATATTTTTTTTTCCAATTTTCCAAACATTTATGTGCTATTTATTCTTTTGTATCTTCTTCCTGTATTCACACATTGTCCCTGTTTACTGAGGAACTACAGCATCTGAATTATAAAGGCTTCAATAAGGACGAAATATCAAACATAAATAGCAGAGAGAAACATGCACAACTCATGCCATTTGTCTGTATAGCTCACACAGTGCTGCTACAAAAAGAAACATCTGCAGAGCCTCAGTATTTTTTAGACAGAACCCATGTCCAGGACACAGCAAGCCTCTGACAGAAACAAGTCTTCAGCAAACACCTGGTTAATACTTCTACATGACACCTTATTTTTCTCTGTCCAGAGTTTTTCAATGCTCCCTAAAGCTACATTACTGCCAGTCTCAGAAATGAAGTGTCTGCATGACTCCAGTGCCATGGCAACTGGTATTACATCTTTGAGCTGTCTTTAATTATGATTTTTTTTTTTCCTGTGCTCTCTCCATACTTTCCTCTTTCAATTTGCCACCTACTGTAAACTGTGCAAATGGTCACATTAAAACCACAGGTATTGTGACACACGTTCATACACACATGGTACTAGCACAGCTTGAGTCCGCCCAGCCAGGAGCACAAATGCAACCGAAAGAAAAGTGAGGGGAAGCATGAAAGGAAGGTTTATTTTAGAAAGCAGGGTCGCGGCTGGAATAAAGTTTAATACCTAATTTCAATTTCGGCGGTGAGACGGGGACTCGATGGGGAGCCGGAAACCTGGCAGAATAAAGAGGCCACAGGAGAAGCAGAGCACTGTGCCGCAGACGGGGTCAAGCTGCTGTTATGTTCGACTCCTAAGCCCCTCTCAGTGAGTCGTTCTGAAGCTCAGCTAAAAAAAAACATTCACACAATTAGTGCTGAATTTTAGAGAAAGGTCAAATGACTAAAGGGCTACTGTGATGAAAATAAGTCAAACTAAAGTAAATGTCATACTTCTGAACCAAGTATTCTGCACTATAGGACAATAACTAGAAAAACCTTTGTCGGTTCTATAATTGATAGAGAATCAGTTACTCTTAAAGGCCCTGAAGACAAATTTTTTCCTCCAATTATGAGTAAAGGACCTTTTTCTGCTAAACATAGAACAGTTTTTTTTCTTTTTTTCTAAGAGATTTTCTGTATTTGGATTTTTTTCCTCATATTCTATTTCCTGGTTTAATTTGGTAGTTTGGGTAGGCTGCAAACCAACTGTCAATCAAAACTGACTAAACCACATAATCCCAATGAAGCAGATTAGAGTGTTCAATTTAAAAAGTAAAAATAATATAAAAGTAAATAATAATAATATGTATGTATTATTACACTTTAACAATGGTTGTAAATTTAGTTATGTATTTTACAGAAGAGTACTGTGAGCTCACAGCTCACAGCATTTATTAATGGGGAAGTGCTACTCCCCAGACATAGTGATCATATGTAATTTGTGTCTGTGTTGTGCCTTGTTCCCCTCCTTGAACACTGACTTTGGTGGCACATCCACCATTTAAACTAGAAAGAACGTTAAAAGAACGTTCTAATGTGTAATACTGATGCCTGCTTTGAACTGAAAACACTGAATTACTTTGTGAGTTAAAAGTATATATGCTGTGTCTAAGGCTGGGTCAAGGTGAAGAGTATTTATTTTTAGTTTGAGTGAGGGTAGGAGTTAAAGTATGTTAGGTCAATTTAAAGGCGCTTCAGGTCTGGGCTAGAGAACGGTGCCACCTATCATGGGGCCCAGCAGATTTATGATGCTGCAGCATGACACTCACTGCGGGGTACAGTGAAAGGTCAAAACATCATTTAACATGAATACTGGGCTTCCATAGGAGTGCTCACCCATTTTTTATTTTTTTTTGGCACACCTGGCTGTGTATTGATAACTAATAATTCTTATATATGCTTAATTGAACTGAAATTACACAGGTTTCTGAATATCAGCAAGATGCACATGCAGATGAGAGGTAGAAAACCCCCACGGATGAGTTTATTTATTTAGATTAAGGTGAGAAGTTGTTTTTTTTTTTTTTGCCTGAAACAGCAAATATCGCAAAAGTAATGAACAGAAAGTGTTCATTATCACAAGAAAGATACCTGCCCGTTAGCTCAGAGTGTATAATTGGCTATTAGCCTTACTGATGTGTTCAGAGCCATGGATCCTATGAAAGCTGTGGGTGGTCTTAGAAGCCATGAACACTGCTGGAATAAATTCCACTTTCAAAGATAAGACGGTTCACACTGTTATTGTGTGTTTAAGGCTGTTATTGCTGGTGTTTGTCAGCCTCTATGTTTCAGTGCATTTAGAGTTTCAGTCTGGGAATCAGTGACTGCTGGGATCAGGGATACAAAATCTGAAAACTTTTTTTTAGCCATTCCTCTAAATGTTGCTTGAATTGTCTCAGTGTTTCTAGAAACTGTGAGTTCTGTGAATACAAAGATGCATAACACAGTTTCCTTGGATAAAAGTATTGCTTAATACTTAATACTTTTATACTGCAAAAATTCCTTCATGATTGGTCAAATGTTGCTACACTTCTCAAATATCTGTTTGATTTCACTCCACAAAAAGCTCACTGTTATTTGCTATGCTCTGTGAAGTCAAGTATGCCTGGCTCATGTTTTTGTGGCTGTGCGTGAGCGCCATATAAACGTGCCTCCAACACAGACTTATTGGATCGATGGACTAAAAAAATGATCCTAGAATCACCCCAAGTATGCCTCCATGACTTTAACACCTTCGCAAATATGGTGTAATATCATAGGGGGAAGGGTCTAGACTGAAAATCTGTTCATTTAAGAAATGAAATGTTTGGTTTTCAAGAGTTGTGAGAGAAAAATAACTGAACCAGTGGACGAAGCCAACAGTTTTAAATATGTGGGAATGGATTGCCCAAATGCTTGTGTAACCCAGCAGGGTGCCTGAACAAATCGGCCTCTGAAGTGTGGAAATCTACAGTACAAATGAATAGTGTTAATCTGGTAGGTTGAGTGCTGCACACTTGCAGAGAGAACATACTGTGAAATCTTGTTTGTTATCCTTTGCTCTCTTCCTCTCAACCACCTCTTCCTAAAACCCCTCCGCCTTTAACCCAAACTGTGCGTTACCTTCTCTTCTAAGTCTATTCTCCCTCCCACTCCCTCTCTCTGTCCCACCTCATGTGTCCTGTCTATCTCCCTCTTCTCTGCCGGTTCTTCTGTACCTCAAATGTTCAGAGCCTGAAACGAAACAGGCAGCATCTCGGCAGGAGGCTGCTGGGAGTGTTGAAATGTGCCCAGCTTCCTCCCACAATCTCCTCTGCACACCCACCTTCTCCTCCCTCCCATCGACCAGAATTTACACAGCACACTAAAATGCTAACTCCCTAACGTAATTCCACATGCAGCATTAATGAAGAAAAGGGAATCTACGCCACGACAGGACTTCATACATATATGTTCAAGTCGACTGTTAGTTGTTGGGCATACAGTACTCTTTCAGGAGCAGACCGACTCCCAGTCTTCATCCACATGACCTCATTTAAAGTGATTAATACCAGCAGACATCATGCTACAAGCAAATGTCCCAACTACCTCTTACAACTGTCTTTTTAAAAAAATTACCTTCTATTCTGCGAGAAATATTTATGTGTCAAAAACTGCCATATAGTAGATACACTGAGGGATGATAGATGATCCAGTGTCTAACAAGCTTCAGGTTCGATCAGAAGCTTTGTGATGCTGCTGGAGCTATGCTGCGGTAACAGCAGGTTACATTCTTGTGTGATGAGTTAAGAGTCATACTGGAGGCAAAATCCTGTCATGTTCTCAGTGGAAATGACAAACAAAAGGGCTCTGAGAAGATGCTGGGAAACTTCAAAAGATGTGCAGAGTGTGTTTGCTATACCCAAATGCAATCTGGGTATATCACTGTGGTGAGGAATGTATTTTGGAAGAACTACAATGTATAACGCTAACATAAAACAGCTCAGAATGAAGAATGCAGGTTTTACATGGTAACTCAATTTAGTTTTTCACTGGCACATTAGCATACGCACATGGAGCACAGACTGTTTAGTTTCAACAGTACAAATAAAGTCTGTTCAACATCATCTCAGAGCAACATTACAATAATTACTCTTCCTTCTCAACACTATATGGTAGCACACGTTCAAACAATCATTTTATTCCAATACTGGAAAAATAAAGTAAAAAAAGCAAGTGTTTCAAACGAATGTTCCAACATCACACTTTGGCATGAAACTCCTCAATTGCAATTGATTAGCTAAGCTCGGGCCAAAACGTGTTTGTGCATATAACAGGGAGCTTGAAAAGCAGATTTTTAAACGTTGCATATTAAAGTATGACTTGGCTTCCCTTCTTTAGCTCTACCTCTGGCTTTAGGGAGGCTCTTTAATCCAAACCACATTAAGGGCACGTAGCACCGACAATGGCTGTTTTTAAAATTGGAGCTTAGTTAAGGTTGAGTTAGGATGAATATCTGATTTGCCCTACTGCTCTCTCATTCATTCTTTTGGGAATATACAGAGAACCACATATACAAAGTCTACACATACAAACATGCACTATACATATATACAGAATCTACACACAGTATGTTTTCCTCTTTCCCCACTGTGTTGAAACAATCTAGGGGACGTGTTTTTCTGGTTGTTATATGCTGTTGTTTTCTAAGCGACATAGAAATTTTTGTTTTTGCACAACAAAGGCTGCACAGTAGCATCAATTAAGCTGATGATGTCAAAGCCCTGAACAGTGGTGACTTGTAAAATTTCGATGTGTTGATGTTAATCCAATCAAGCATGAGGGTGCTTTCAGACAGAGAGCAGTTACCGTCTGTGTCTGGCACCCAGCAATGTCAGTGTTTTGTATTCTGAATGGGTGGCAGCAGGGTGCAACTCTGCCATTTTGGCTACCAGCTCCAGCCCTGTACCATTTACTACACTGTGATGCTGCTGACCTAGTTAAATTGGGTCTTTGTGCCAAAGAAAGTGAGCTGTAATTTAAAATAGAAGAAAATATTTTAGCAGCATGACACATTTAATATGGCAAATTTTACTAAAAGAAAATAAGTAATGTCTATTTGCTCTGCTTTAAAGCTGATGTCACATTGTTTCTCATGTTGTACTTGTCGTGGTGACATACTGTATAACCAAGTTGTCAAGTTAAAAAAACATTAACCATCATAAACTTAGACAACAGTGGCAAATAGCCATGTGTGTCCATGAATGCAGCAGGTGTGCTGTTTACACTTGAAACAATGGAGGCAACAGCAGCAATCACTTACAGCCTAAAAATACTTGAAATTTGCTGTATCCTAAACTGCTAATTACAAAAAACCCACAAGGCAAATAGTATTTATGTAGACTAACTGCAATTATATGAGCGTGAGCCACTTAGAAGGCCTTGCTATCAGTTGCACATTGATAATGATCCACTTTTGCACCCTCTGAGACCAGTTTTGAGGTTGCTGAATAATTATTATTGCTAAAATATAATTGCTTAGTTCTTTCTAATCAGGTGCCAGATTACTAGGCCCAGATCCAGAGCACATGGAATCAAGCTTCCTGCATAAATCAATTGTTTGGTTGCCATGCAAACGTTGTAAAAGCAGATTTTCCTGTCCTGACAAGCCTCTCCTGCCCTATATCTTGACAATGAGATGTGAAATGACTCTACAATAGGCAAATCTGAAGTCCAATCTTGTGCCATGTCGATCTTTTCAAGGGCTCTGTGTATCCTCTTTTTTATTTGACCATCCCAGCCCTGTCCTTACCTTGTGCTCTGATATGGAAAACCTCTGGGTGGATTATCCAGCAGGTCTCATTAAAGACCACCAGAATCTCAGACACCTCTCTAAGGCTTCGATAAAGAGAAATTCACAGGATTTCAGTAGTGTATTCAACTTGCTGACAACTTTATAGAAGTACAGAGACAATTGCAATTCAAATAGCTATTGTCTATTACATATAGAGTATATAATTGTATTTTACTTGGCTTTGGCCTGTCTTATAAATGCCCTAATTTCTCTTACTGTTAGAAGAATGAACATTTTTTTGTGTATTCATATTCATTCAGTACTAGATGCTCTAAATTAATAGGCCTTGACTGATTCTTGGCTAAGGTGATTGGAGTGCTAACTAAACCCTCTAAATCTTGAGCATTACTGTAGCTCTCAGAGGCTTAGAAAGCCATAAATGGCTTGGAATATTGGCAGCAATGCCCATTCAAGGCAGGTAATGTGGCGTTAACGTCAGCAGTAAAAGGCCCCATTGAGCATGACTTTGATTCACTGATACGAGTTATAGATAATTATTTTTATCTTAACTGTCTGATATTACCTTCTAAATAACAGTAGCATTACACTGTAGCTGGACTGGCAGTAATGAACTACCAACATTTCTTGGAAGTTTAACTTTCATCAGTACATTGGACATCAAAGGCCAGAGAGGGCAAAGGCAAGACGGGCTGAACACATCAGTTTTCTCAAAATCAAACCAATTTACATAAATGCTCTTTGATAAGAGGACAAACTGAAAAACTAGTAATCGCTGTCCGTTGCATCTAACCCTGCCACAGAGATAAATGGTTTGAACAAAAAAGTACTGCCCGTGCATTTTTCATCCAAGAACATTTGGTATACTGTAGATGTTGTGGCACAGTGGCCTAAAACACTTCCACAACAGTCCTATCACTCAACACACCAGGCTACTTTCATGTTATATATTGTATGGAGACAACTGTGTGATGAATCACATTAATGGCATCAGGTGTGGCTGCTAGGACATTTGCTTCACTTTTGTGAAACGTGTGTAGACCTAAGGAAAAAAACAAACCAAAAAAACAAAACTGCCTCATGGATGTCCCTATCCTTGTAAGGTTTGTTGTGGTGTGTTACAGGCGAGAAAGTGCACATAACAGAAAGGCGCTTATCAAGATGTGTACATAGCATATGTATGGGTTATATAATGTGTGTTTATGTGACAGATTAAGTATCCTATGAGGATTTGGACATGTGCAGAAATCATGAGTTGCACCATGTGTGTGCCAGGCCTGGATGTGCTTTGATTCTTCCCGTCTCTATTATCGCATGTCCGTTTACAGGTTTATCTTATGTAACTCTACCAGCTGCTGCCCTGCAATCTCCAGCTACATATAACCTCACAAACTCCATTTGAAGGTTTCATTTAGACGTGCTGCGCCAAGCAGAGAAACTTCAGGAGAAAGATTAAAAAAAAAAACAAAACACATTAGTCTTCTCTAATCAGCCAGAAATGACGGTATTCAAACACAAGGCTTTTATGCTTGAGAAAACATTTCAGTCTATAAAAGTCTCATATAATTCCATTTACAAAACAACATACTTCACACTGAAACATAAAAGTACAGTAGATATTTGAATTTGTGCTCTTTTGTCACAGTTAACTAAGCTCTGCTTAAAAACAATACTTGCACAGTTGGCTGATTGCTAATTGTCCAGTGGGAGCTATCCCTGGAAAAACAACATGAAAGAATGAAAATGAAGTGATTTGAAGGGCACCGTGGATACCTGGTGTGTTTCAAGTTAAAGAAAAAGTGAAAGTGGGTGACAGAAAGAGAACAGGTGAGAAGCCAGCCTCAGATAGTGCTTTAAGGTAAATGCTACGGTTGGCATGCTAAGACCATCAGTGGAGTAAACTGAGCGCAAAAAGACACGTAGATGGATCCAAGGCCCCAGTGAAGGGGAGATTAGCATTGAAAATGTATGCAAGATGTTGAGTAATCAAGTGTCAAGGTAGATGCATCACTTCAATTAGCTCAACAGTTGCAAAATGATTGCAGCACACAGCAGTCAAGTAGCTGCTGTGCACTCAACAAATCTTAAGCTTTTATCCGCTGATGACAGATCTTTCGGAGTAAAGCACTCTCCATTGTAATTGTAATAAAGTGGACGTACTGTACCAACAAAGTATCACAAAGGATTTATTTTGACATTGAGGTATTGTTCTCAATCCAAATTAGAGTGGCTGTATTTTGAAATGAATGCTCCCACTTACAATGCTTCCATTTTATATTTATAGTCCAGAGCAAAAACATTTCAACAGTTCTACATTTTACGTTCTTTAGGCCCTGTGCTTCAGCATGTTGAATATGAAATGAAATAATGGATACTACACATTAAAGCACTAGGTCTCAGCTTTGATTTGACTAGATTTACATCAGTGGAGAAAGAACTGTGTGTGAGATACAGACCTTTTAACACATGGTGAATAAATTGCAAAGCTTCCAAAGTAATTGGTTGATTGCTGCTTGTAAAGATGTGAACGGGGAAGTTAAGAAAATAATAAAGAGGCCAAAGAAAGCAAAAGTCCATTGTCCAGTACATAGGGTGACATTTTTTTGTTCAAGCGCTTGCTGAAGGAAATAGGTCAGTGAGCTTGGGCTCTAAACGGTGTTCACTCTGTTGTCTACTGGACAAAAGAAAGTGCTTTAAATAGTTGACTCCAGCACAAGGACAAATGCTCCACGTACCTGGACCATGTGCTAAGCCAAAATGTGCTCGTGTCTGATCATATGCATTTCTCCTATTCTATTGTGGCGAATTTAACTCAGTCAAGGCTGCTTTAGTTAGTGCACTAACCACTATATGGAAAATCATTTACAGCAGTATTGAAGTATATTTTATTTATTTTATTCTATTAAGATCTACTCCTATTTACTGCAGTCTACATTTAAGGGCACATTCCAACATGTTTAAGTCTGATCTCTTCCTCCCCATCACTGTAATATACACGAAACATTAGGTTGTGTCTCACTCCGTCATGTCAGGCTGAACAGTCTTGAAATCCTCTGCAATCCCTAAAACCACTGCCTGAAATACAGCAGTTTAGTCCTCTTCTGAAATTCAAATGAAGATTAATCAGAACTGCTAACAAGGCAGCTTGCGTAACAAGCCCTCAAAAGTGTGTGCCATTCACTCCTCCACGAGAGAGAGGAGGAAGAAGGTGAGAAAAGAGCAGAAACGGTCGGAGGGGAGATACTTGTCGCCTGCACTACTACTTCTCACTATATGATGCTTTTGATGGAGACTAAAGGCCACAACACATTCGGTGTATGTTGTTTTCACTAATCAGGAGGAAAAAAACTTCAACAAAGTACATAATTATGGGTCTGAATAATTTTGGACAGGAAAAATCTTGAATCAATTGACAGAAAATTCTAAAAACATTAAAATAATCATGACAAGTTTTGTTTTTGAGAAAAGTCAAGCAGGAGCACACATGCCTGTAGTGCTGTCTGGTACTTCAGTCATTGTAATCTACCCAAGGTGGTGTATAAACTCAATAGGTTGACCCAGAGTACCAAAACCAACAGTTTAGCCCAGCTTTGTAGAGGCTGCAGTAAAGTACTCCTCTTTAGTCCCTTTTTCTTCAAATAAGTCAAGTGAGAGTGGAAAAATCAAAGGGTGAGGTGGGGTTAGAGCCCCTAATGTGTCCACTAGTCTGATAGAAAGGTAAACTGCCTGGTAAAACCCAGTCAAACATTATTGTGTGTTTGCCATTGAGAGTTGTTAGATTTGCATTTCTGCCTGCACGTTAGTGCCTGTGCACACATTCCTGGTCTGCATGAGCCAGTTGAGCCCTCTGTGATGAATACCGGCCAACTGACTAACACAGCTCTGGCCTGCTATCCTCACCTGCCTGACCTGTTGGCAGTACTTAAGCTTTGGCTTTAAACAGATTCGAATCAGCACAACTGAGAAGGAGGAGAAAAATATCGTAAGGTGGGTTTCCATCCACCTGTTTTTATGCACACTTTCAATTTGTGTATAATAAATTAGCAAAAATATCTTAAAATATTGTAGAAAATGTTCCACTTTTGGCTCAACTGGCAAAGAATTGATCATAACAAAATGCACTAAAATGCAATTATGATATTAAGTTGAATTTCACAAACAACAAAAGCACTTAAAAATTAGGCTTCAGGTTTTACTGAGTAATTATAATCAATAGTGAAAAACAGTATCGAACCATGTAACATACGTAAACACAAACCCACACACATTTCTTAACAAAATCTCAGTAGAGCGAGCCTTAAAATTAAACGCTCTCTTTGTCTCTCACTTTTCTTTTAACACAAAAACACACACAGTATGGCAACCTGCCAGGTGGCACATTGCAACAGCATGACGTGCTGTGGTGCTAAAGGCGATGCAGCATGGCACTCTATAAACTGTCATTTGGCAACAGGGATGACTAGACTGGATCAAATTGAGGAAATGTTTTCTTTCTCTCAGACACACACACAAACAGACACGAGTATATACAGTACTGCGATCAAACGCTCCCATATAAGCACCAACATAAACATATACAGATACACATACAGTATATGGACGTAGAGCCTCCACACAATGTGTCAGACTGTGGTTACTTTGAGTGCAGGGTCATGATGATGAGGTTAAAAAATCCAATATAACCTCAAACTAATTCAAAAACTGCCAGTTTCCTATTGTGTCAATGAATCTGCTGCGCCACACACACACACACACACACACACACACACACACACACCAGTTAATTACATATCCTGAGTGTGTCATTACTAACCATTCTGTCTTTATCGCCACAGTCACTTAGGCTTAGACCAGCAGGGTCAGCTGCTATTTTAGCTGACACAGCAGTTTGGTGGCATAACAGTGACAGAGGACATACGCACATCCACACAGACACAACTACACATGCGACACTAACCCCCAACACACACACACCCCCAGCATGAGGGTTAAGACATTTGTATTGCAGTTTTTAAATTGATGTGGGCCTAGTTTCTCTGCTTGATGCCGCTCTTACCCAATCACGTCGAGGAAAAAAAAAAAAAAAAAAACAGCTGCGGCAGCACTGAGAGGATCAGAGCAACTTCTATTGCAGGTGTTGTAAATCTCTATGTGGCTTATCCAGGTGAAGGGGCCTCATTATAAAAAAACTTACACTTTATTTTAAATGTTAGTACAAGAACTCATCATTTTGATTTATATAGGTCAGGTGGACGGACTACACTAGAAGCTAGAAGTATATGTTCATCTTTAAAGTTAACATGTTCCCAGTAACTACTGTATCAGAGCAGATCATCCAGATGGATTACTTACAGTATTCCCAGTTTGTTCCCACTTTTGGAAAACCACATCTTCCCTCCATGGACCTTGGACATGGAAAAATCTACAAGGGAAACATATAAAATGTGAATATTATATCAAAGAAATATTTTAATGTGTCTGTTTTAAGTGATGCAGGTTTACAGATGTCATTTTAGTGTATATTGTATGACTGATGTGTATAATGGATAGTTTGTGATGCGACTCACCTTCATGTTGCCAGGTCAAGTCACCTCCTGGTTAAACATGAGTAAAGAAAATCATTTTGGGGAACCTTGTTCACCAAAACAGCTAATTACACTCTCTAAACTATCTACAAACCTTAGACACAAGTCAAGAGCTTAAGCATTTATTAATTACATTTAGCCACAGAGGTTCTGAAATAGCTAAATATAAATGTAAGAGCTTTTCGGTTCAACTCTGAGTGGAAAGAAAACCACTATTTAAAAAGAGCATTTGAGATGAACATGAATAAATTAATTGTTTTTCCTAATGGCTATTTAAACGACACTCGTGTCTTACCGCTGGTGCTGGTTCCGGGTCCGGGACCTTGGTGACCTCCCGCGGTTCAACAGAGACATGTTGTTGTTTTTAGACGAGCTTTTAGTCTCATTAACACCGAACTACCTCATGTCCGGTCGACGAAAACAACAGAAACAAGCGCGTTTTAAAACACGCCATGTTAATATGTGACACAGAGACAGCAGCTGTTTGACTCTCCTCTGATTAACTCAGGCCCCTCTCTGGTTCCGACATGGCTCCGTTTTGTAGTTTTCTTAGGGTGTGACAGAAAGAACTACAACACGGAACCAAAAGACCACAGGTGGTGTTGCCTCAACATTGCCCCCTAAAACACATAAACGCGCGAATGAATTTAACATGAAAATGTTAGAAATGTCACCCCAAAAAAATATCAGCACTTTATTTTAAGAATCTGGCGACGGTAAAGTATTAAAATAATGAAATAACTTTTATTAAATCCTGCTCTCACCAGTAATGTAGGGACTTATTCCAACCATTAGCTTAATGCTCATTAGTTTCAGCCATTTAGCTGTGTATTATGTTTCAGCCAGTTCAAACATTTAACATTTTACTTTTAGCAAACCACTTCAATAGTTTTACTATGTCAGACACTCCTCCATTAGTTTTAGCTGTTGAGGGCTCCTGGCTCTTTTGCTCTCTGGTTTTCACACACTGTGGATGTGCAGGTGATTTTTAAAAAAAAATAAAATGAAATTATGACTTAATTTATGACTGTTCAGTTTTGCCACAGTCCACATGAAAAAAATCTCGCTCACTGTCAGTTTCCATTTGCAGCCTGTGAAACACATTAGACAGGAGCAGATTGTGGGACATGACGTGCACAGTTCAGGCGTGTTCCAGTGCGGGTTCGATGGCTTTTTTAGCAGCTTCAGAGATGTCGGAGTGTGACTCATCAGACAGCTTGATGCTTCTTGAATTTCCAGGAGGAAGAAACATGCATCATAGACATGCAGGCCTGAGAACGCAGCTCTGCCAGTATCATCACAGTACCAGAGAAATAATCCACACTGGTGCTTCCCACGGTTATTTGAGAGGATGGAATTTTTTGACAAGTCTGAGGGTAACCATCTGTATTGTTGTTACAAAGCAACAGTCTAGACTGGATCCTCTCTTGGCTGGCACTTGGGAGCTACACTTGAGCAACAGTTCTTCTTTTAGCTGCAATTTAAAATCTATTAAAAATAAAGTGGTAACCAGCTCTGTGCAGGGAGCGGAAGCATGGCAACTGGAAATGTACAAACACACACACTGAGACTTTATGTCGAGCATGTGAGAGTTAGGCCTGCAGCCGGAGAAAGTTCAAATACAATATACAGGTCAACACTCTTGTAAATGTGTTTAGTTCGTAGTCTCCAGTCACACTTGTGTTCTTTGTTGGGTAGATGTTATTCAAGCACCTACTGCAGCACATCAATAACCAGAAGACATGCAGCCGTACGTTTGTGTAAACCATTACCATCCAGTGGTGGTGGTCAGTAAAGCCCACTTTCATTTGGTTATTTTCATATATGTACTTTAGCAGCAGTATTATTAGACTGAATTACTGCAGTAAATGTTTCAAAATGAAAACGCTGAATACTGCACAGTCTCTGGTTATTTCTGTTCAGTCAAAGTGAATCACGTCAACTGCCAATTATGTTTCATATTGCAATTCAATGGACTAAACACACAAGTGAATGATTTGGCACACGATGCGCTGGAGCACAGCCCAAAATTAGTGTCCTTTTCTATTTATTGAATCAGAAAAAAAAAAAAATTAAAAATTAACCAAAATCAATGTAGAATCAAATCACCTTACTAGGCATCGGATTTAAATCCAGTAGTGAGATTCTCTTAGATTCCCGTCCTTTCTGGACAGGGGTTTAAAACACAATAAAGTTAACAGTGACAGTCTCACGTCAGGCCAGTCCAGGGTGTATATGTGGATGATCCTGCCAGAACATTGCTGAGATACAATGAGGGAGCTGTTTTTCCCCCTGCAGTTCTACTGTCTGTGTGATACCAGCCTTAGCATGGACATGGTTTGCTGATGGACTCAGAGTGACACATGTGTAAAGTCTTGTTGGTCTTCGTGACCGTGATGCTGTCAGTGGTGATGGGAAGACAGATCCGATGCGAGCTCAGTCCTGTCGGAGTTCAGTTTGATGTGATGAATACGCAGTCACTGTTAATTTGGAGAGTTCAGTGTTTTACAAGGCAAATATATTCCTCAAAAGTCTCCTGAGTTTCAAGTCATGCTCTAATTGCGTGAAGTCAAGTATAAATATTCACTGGCTGTGTAAATTCTAGTTACTGACGGAACGAGGTTCCGACCTAATAAAGGTAAAATAAATGTCATACTAAAAGTTCATGACAGATAAGCTGCATGACTGTCTGCACAAAGCTCTTGATTTGAAGTCATTACACTGAGATTTGAAAATATGACTGAAAAAAATTAAAGGACAGAACAGGTTTTTGTTGCAAGAGTTCAACTGAAGCATGTTCTTTAAATAGCCTTCCAATGTAATCACTTCAGAGCACCCTGTTCTACAGGGAAGGGAGGGAACCTTTCTATTAAAATAAAATGTTGTACATCCACCTTTATAGGTCTTATTTTTAACCATTTAGTGACCTGTCCCTGTAGCAGCAGAAAGTTTATTTTTCCCACTTGATTCCAGCTCCACTTAAAGCTTTTTTCAAAATGTCCCACAGTTTTTCTAACTGTGTTGGATCCTGGCATGAATTTCACATGATGGCATTGTAGCTGCAGGTAAACCTCATCAGACAGAGCCAGCTTTAACAGCACAATACGCAAACACCTGCGCGGTGATCACGGTAATCTTTCAGCTAAGATTAGCCGTCTGCCATGTTTCTTAGCTGAAAAACGATCACGGTCACTGTGCAGGTGTTTGAGTCACCTGTCAGTTGGATGAGAAATTCAAGAAAAATACAACAAAATGCAAATTGCTGTCGTTACGACAATCACATCCGAGACAACACACGTGCGGTTTGAAATATTAGCACCACCTGATCTCTTCATGAAGCGCTGTGGACTGACCAGGTCCATTGTTGATGCGCTGACAGGTGGACGTGCTTCAGTACAAGAAATGGAGACAGATTAACACCAGAATGAGACATAGACACTGTCACATTAAATTTGCCACCCTAAAGACGTCAGGAATAATTTGTAATTTACCGCCTAACATATCTGCTTCCCAGAAACTTTAAATCGAAACTGATTTACATCACAGTTGCTGGTGCCTCCTCAAAGCATCTAAATTCCTCTCCAGAGACATCCTCAATCTGCGTGTCATCCTTCACTGTGACAACAATGCTGCTGCTGTACTGTGCCTCTCTTCAAAAATTGAATCAGGAAATTGATTTCAGACACTGGTTTAAACTTCCATGAAAATATTCTGAAGTCTGTTTCGACATTTCTGCTCCAGCGATCCCAGAATGCTGTAACATTTGCCAGCGTGAGCCCTTGATGAAGAGGACTCATGCTGGTAAATACTGGTTTATAGGCCTGTAAATTAAGGAGTTAGAAGGGAACTGGGAGGTAAACAGCAAAGGCTCATACTATAACAGTGACATACTGTATAAATAAATAGTAAACAGCTGCAATATGTGGAGAGGACTATGGCCTTGAGGAAAAAGTACAGGTAAAGTTGATAATGTTAATATTTGCACTATATCTCTGGCTGCTTTTTTGTTGGCACTTATATCTTTCATCAACTTACCATCCTAATGTGTGTGTGTATGTGCACGTGCACAAGCACGTGTACAAGTGGGCACCTTCCTGCGACCATTGTTGGTTTTAATGTATTTTTAATTTCCCATGAAGTGACTGGAGTCCACAGTGACCAGCACTCCATAATTGGCTGCCTGTGTGAACATCAGTCAGCCTAACGAGAAGGAGGGAGTTCTTACTGCTCCACACACGCACAAACGCACACACACACGCACACACACAGGTATTGCACTCACATTTGCAAGTGAATATAACTTGGCTCTTGTTTTTTTTTTATTTTTTTATTCCGTCTTCTCCTTTCCTTCCCGTCCTCAAAAAACACACACATACACACAGAGAAAGGGAGTCTCATTAGCCGAGCTGGTGCCACCATTTCCTCCAGAGGGATCAGACAAGAAGTGATTACCTGTGTGTGACTGTGTGTGTGTGTGTGTGTGTGGGATCAGTGCACTGTATGAATACAAGTAGCTACCTTGCTGCAATCTAGCACAGCTGTTAGCCCTGGACTGGTGACCAGTCTGGCTAATGCATGCACAAACACACTGGTGCACTAATTGTATCCATTACAGTAGCTGTGATTTTGGGTTTGATTTAAAGCATCTGTACCATTCCTGAATTTTCACTGTAACAAAGCACTTCATTCATGGCTCACTGGGGGACGAATCACTACACAGCAGAAATGTATTGCTGGAAGGCTTTTAGGCTGTTCAGATAGGGAGGCACCGGGGACATGATGTGCTGAAATATAGCATATCTTGAGTTTAATTGACTGCAATTGGACATGGAATATTTAGAGATGTGGTGAATTACTCTGTGCACATATCTCCATTCTCTCATATTCACCCACACTACAATACTGAACAAAACAAATACATGACGCCATATTCAAAGCAATTTTGTCATATATAGGATTTATTTACACTTTTTATTTACAGATTTTTGTTTCAAAATCTTCTCTGTACACATTTTTAAATTCAAGAACCACTATTCTTGTCACCCACACACTCTAGTATTATTAGAATTTTCTGAGTACTCAAGAGCCAAACAACATGGGAGCGGTGCTATTTCCAGTTTGGTTACTCTAATACTCTAAAAGGATCGAAAGCAGCTGAAAATATTACTTAAGGATACCACCACGATGAAGTCTGAAGTTAGCTTGTGTGTGAAAAAAGGGCTCCAAACACACACCACTGAGGCCTTCGTCACCATGGAGACGTGTGCTGAGAAACAGTGGGATACAGGCAGGCTAATTTGACGCTGGTAGCAAATGTTTGTTTTCTAACCCATCTCTTCTCACAATAGGCTGAGTAAGCAGCTAATTCTTCTTAAAGGGGAATTAGTGCATATGACATTACAGCACAGACATTTCTGTAATGATCTGAAAAGAAGAGGAGGTGAGGGAGCTAGTCTGTCTGCCCGTGACTGGCACACACTCACAAAGGGTACAGTAACGGCTGACCCGGGCATCCCTGGTCTCCACTTGCATCACTCCTTCCCCCACAGTGTCCAATATTAATGTGCAATAAGGCAACATGACTTCTTACAGAGTAGGGCTTTGGATAATAAAACTGGACAATAATTGACCGTCAGCTGGGCCCAGCCCCCTGAGTTACTGGTGCTACGTCTGTAAATTCTGTTCTAGCACAGCACAAACTGGGAGTTTCATCATCTTGAACATTTTAGAACAATGCTTCCTTCTTTTCAGACAAAACGAGACAAGCAGTCTTCTCATTTCCAACTGACCTCATCGAAATTAACTTCTTTAGTTAGCTGACTAAATCAGCTCTTCTGAATGAACAGACTGACTTTCAAATGAATCCCGATGGTGAGAAAGGGGTAAAATGTGCATGTGATGGCTACATACATGATTCTGTGCTAAAAGACTGAAGCTAAAGCTACATGTCCCAGGAAAAACCAAAGCATCCTTTTTAGTTGACTATCCATTTAGAAGACATGACTAAAGAAACAGCATTGTTTTTGTGCTGCAGATCAGAGATAGTCAGGCCAAGGTTGACAGGTATGATATGGGAAACTGTAAGAGCCCACTTTGCACTCTTGAGTTTCTGGCTTTGCGTAGTTAATGGTTGCTAAGATGTTCAGGGGAAGGGTTTAGCGAACAGTCAATGGCCAGGTACAAAGTTATTCCATAAATACCCAGAGTATTATTTAAATACTCATGTCAGTGGCTTACACATCCAAAAAACTAGATGTGCACCAAAAATATACATTTTCTGTCTTTTCACAGCAAATTCAAAATGTCATGCTATTGCTTTCAGAACTCTAAAACCTTTTCAAGTTAATTTGAGGTCGAAAACGTAACTAGAATGTTGTCGTGTGTCACCAGAGAGTCAGGCACAACTTAATAGAGTTGTCATGTAAACAGCATAAAAAAATAAAACAAGAAAGAAAAAGACAAATCTTTAAAATGCTGATTGAAAGAATATATCTCATAAAAAAGAGGAAAAAAGGCGATGGACCTTTAAATTAAGTGCAGCTTTTTCTTGTCAGAGAGCATGGAAGATGAGTTTATGAAACTGCTGCAGATTGTGCAAAAAAAAAATAAAAAAAATAAAGTGTGATCAAAGACTGACAGCTCTCACAGAAAAGCTCTGACGCTTCCAAAGAAAAACAACTCCCTACTCCCTGCTCCCTTTCTCCTTCCATCTCCCCTTCACACACCATCTTTACGGGGATGGGTGACAGTAATGGATCCTGGCAGCGACGCAACAGGAGGCTCCAAACATTAACAGCTTTGTGTTATGTCATGAATGTCTGATTACCACAACACCAGCACTACCAGGTCCTCCCAGCATTGCACCAAGAGACTTCTCATGTGCTCTACATGAACAGGACAACGTATACAGCAAAAGACAAGAATAAGACAAAGGTCATGTAGCAATGGGACAACTAACAAGAAAAAACAAATACATGTTATGTGCAGCTCGTTAAACGCAGAATGATCTCACATTAAAAAGCACGATGAATAAGTTATTTTTAAGTCTGTCATGATTCTGTCACATTCGAGAAACAAGCTTAAAAATTAAAATGTATGTAAAATATTTAAATCCATGATTCTGCTTGATTCCACTATGCTTTTTTTTTTTTTTTTTTTTTTTTACAGCAGAGAATGTGTTCTTACTGTAATTACAAACATATTACACAACTTAAAAATAACACACCAGGCCAGTTGGAGAGAAAAAGGCGATGGCACAAACAGATACACCCTGATTACCTGATTTTTTATATACGACAATGGGAGGAGAGGAGCAATGATCACCATGAAGCTGAGTGAGTAGACTAGTTTTGTATTGTGTTCAAATGCAGCAGCCCTGTGCTGGTTGCACATGATTGAGTTAGGAAAACCAATATGGATCAAGGACATGTAACTAAATTTTAAAGGTGCAAGACTTCATTAAGGAAAGAGGCTCCAGAAACCCCATGCACCTGCTGCTTTCATATGTTTACAGGCATTCAAATGAACTGATAATGAAGGCTGACTTCCTCATTAGCTAAGAATCACCTGCTAATATTGAGTTGAATTAATACGCAAGTTAAACGTTACTAGGAATCAAGTTGTATTTTTGAGGTGAAACTACTGTTCGGAGAATATGTAATCAAAGTATTTCACTTTATTAAACTGTAACTGTTGCACATTTACTAAACACATTTAATTTGTGCTTGCTATTAGAAAACTCACAAATGAGTGACTGCATTATGAAAACAGACCAAGTCCTTTAAAGCCTGATCTCAACACAATGTCAAAGACTGTTTCCACCCATACCAAACCAAGGGACAACATATGGGGATGTTGCATTTGACATTCTTTGTACACCTGCGAAAATAGTGTCCACAAGACAAGAGTACAGGCATGGTGAGAGAAAACTATGCGTACCCTTGGATATTTACTTCTAAACCCTGTCAAAAAGGAAATGTTTCCATGAATACAAACGTTACCTTCCGTTATTTTGACCCCATACTGATGTGTGCATGTTGCTTCCTTACTGTAGCGACACAAGCACAAATGTGTTTTTGTCTGTGCATGCCTTATTGAGTGGGTTTCCCGTTCTCGCTGCTTGTGTGTTAATGAGTGTTCTGAGGTAGTCCCAGGTTTGGAGAGGAGTAGTTCATAGATAAGACATGGCCCTTCATATACAGGCGGGCCTGTGGAAAACCTAAGCAGTAGGACTAAGTAGTTTTCTCACTCCTGATGGCTTTTTTTCCTTGTTAAATGTAAATGTGTGTATGTGTGACTCTTCTGAGCTGCAGCCTCTTACTGCTCAAACACTGTGGTGTTGGTGTGTGAGTGGAAGGGTGGCGTAAAGGGGGGACTGAATTGTTGTGTGTGGTTTGCTGAAGAAGGGAGACCTGTGTCCCCTCATAAACTGACAACCTCTCTGGCTGTCAAATCCTAGTATATTCATGAAGGGAAACTATATGTGTCGCTCCTGGCCAGACAAAGGAGGGGAAAACAAGAGAGGTCACGTTCCTTCAGGTTGTGTTGTGATCACGAGAGGGGGCTCAGATATGTAAACCATCTACTCCGGTGCCCTTTCGTCATCTTTCTTTGTCTTAGCAAACTGGAAAAAAAAGGTCACATTTTCTGCACTGGACTGCAGGAGTGCACATTTCAGAGCTGATCAGAGAAGAATAATTTAAGAAACCGCCAACATGTTAGAATGCTACACCGCACGTCCTCCCAGTCATTGGTTGATTTAAATCTCTTAGTAGCTGAAATGCCCACTGGGCAATTTTGGAAAGAGAGGTTAAGAGAAGAGGAAGTCCTTCCATGTAGGAGTAGGGGCCTCGAAGTTCAGTAGAAGACTGGAGGGAAAAGGAGGAATAACAGGAGGAGGAAGAAGAGGAGGAGAAGGGGAGCAACTGCAGAGAGCCACACCTATCATCTCTTGTAGTGGTTGGGTGCGTCAGCAAAGGCAAACTTCAACCTGTAGGCTTCAGCCAGCAGCACGCTCACTTCCTCGTTGCCCCAGTGCATTGTTGGAAGGTTCTGCAGGAGGATCATTAGCCCCTGGTGAAAGAATGAAAGAAATATTTAGAGAAGAAACCCAGAAATACACAATGGAAAAGACAAAAGGGAAGCAGACATGTACAAATTGTTTTGGCAATAAGAAGAACAGAAGCGTTAAGGAGAAAAGAAAAATATCAAGTTAAAAAGACAATAAAGCCAAAGATAAATCTACAACTGCTCAGTAGAAAAGAGAGAAGAGAAGAAGACCGGAAAAGAAAGGAGAAATCGGACTATTTGGCAGTAGGTGATGTATTTTATTACACAACACAGCATGGTATCTGAACAAAAGCCAACAAGGTGAGAGTGTGACCCAGCAGTATGGGTTCAGGTCAGCATTAGATTGAGGTGCTGGCATTTCTGAGCTTGAATTTTGTTACTTGACTCAGAGTACTCAAGAATAAATAAGCAATAAAAACGACTGGAAGTGCCTGATTGGTCAAATAGTGATGTAACACAAAGCAAGACCTACTGGTGCACGGACAGGCAACCAATGTCCATGACTGAGACAGACTTTGATTTTAAAATGCAGCATTATTCAATATTTTTAAATCACGCAGTCGCGTTTGATCATGCGAGTCAAATGGCAGGTGTGTGTTCTCCAGGTCTGGTTGAATCGTCTGTTGTGTTCGGTTGATTATAACGTTAAAAGCTGGTTAAAACACCCGTGGTCTCCCATGTCTTTAAAATCAGTAGTTCGAAAATTGTCTAACCAGCTTTATTGAACTTTGACCCGGGAGTGTTCAATAGAGAAAATAACACTAATACCAGGTGCAGAGGACTGTGATCAGAAGTCATTATAGTATGACCCATCCAAATACAGACTGCCTGTTAATATTCAGTATATTGTACATTAGTAATTAAAAAATATGAAGCCCAAATCTACACAAAGCTAACTAAATACAAAAACAGACTATACTTGCATTTATTTTCTCACAGAGTCCACCCTTCAGGGTTTTGTATGTATAAGAGTAATGCCAGTGCAGCAGACAGGCACAGTTACACTGGGTGCATGACATGTTATTACCTCAGTCAAAGTGGTTTAATAACAGCTGTGAGAGAGAGTGAAAAAAGAGACGTGGGTCAGGAGAGAAAAAAAAATCAGAAAAGAAAGAATAAAGTGTCAAGTACAATTCAGTGGAGCTCAGGTCTTTTCACAGATTCCTCTTTCGTGCATTTCAGCACAAGTATGAAGACCGACAACACACACACACACACACACACACACACACACACACACACACACACACACACACACACACACACACACACACACACACGCACACACGCAAGTTCAATCTCGGCGACTAATGCCTCTCTCTCAAAGGGGAATGAGTCTGGTTAGCAGTGAGACAGACTGATTCTGTGTGTGTGTGTACAAGCACGTTATGGATCAGTGTCCTGGGAGCTTTCATCATCAGGCCTGAAATCACTGCTGTGACAACAGGGTTTACAACCAATCATGGTGTTGATAATCACATCGAAGGGCAAATTACGCAGGGTCTTCTGGTGTCTACACTCATCTGACTCCTAAGCAGTTTGCTGCTGTCTGAAAGGATGTGACCCTGTTACAAAAAGTTTTAACACTGGTGAATTATTTAAATATAACTAAGTCTGGGGTGTATACTTTTTTTTTTTTTTTTTTCTAAGCAGTGCATCAAAATGCTTCTGATTTTTTCCTGCACAGTTCATCCTCATCTTTCAACAACTGCTGAGAAAGTAAAACTATACAAAACGATACTTCATATTATTTTACCCTCCTACGAGTTAAATCAAAGGTGTTTGGCTCCATTACTTTTTTCCTTCCTTGCTCATTTTTAATGAGCCGGTGAGTCGACCGCAATGACTTTTCAAAAAAAAGTATTTGTATTCAGAGTGAGGACAAAAAAGTAGTTTTCTTTAACTAATGAAGCTCAAAGTTGCCACCTGAGCCATATTTCACAGATTAGGCCGAGGCCCCTGAATATGAAATAACTTCTACTTACAAGTCAAACCAGTTGGGTTTCAGTTTTGACATGCAGTTCATTTTCACATGTGTTATTCCTGACTTTATGAGCCTTGGAAATGTGTGTGTTAAAATCCTACGAGCACAGGTGAAAACACTAACAAATCCAGCCTCCAGTGTTGTCAAACATAAAACAGGATTCTTTGTGAAATACTGCTCCATATCAACATCATATATAAAAATACACCCGCTAGTTAAAAAAAAAAAAAAAACAGAAACAAAAAAACCAAACAAATAAAAACACTTCTTCAAGAACAAGCCCTGGACCTTGACTTTGAAAGGTTGACCTAATGACTTCCCCTTTGGACACATTTCTCTGAAGTGTTTTCACTCAGGAGGATGGAAACCGAGGGAGAGCGGAAGAAAGAGAAGAAGGCCGTCTGATCAGGATTCAGCTTGCCTTTCTCTAATCTGTATTCAACAGAGCATTGCTATCAGCTCTCCCCTTTCATCACTCACCCTCTCTCCCCTTCACACGCACACAAATCCAACCATTTTGTTCACAGCTAACAAACTGCATGTGAGAGGGAATGGGTGCATGTGTTGTGCATTTATGTTCATGACATGAAGTGAAAACAATCAGATGCCTAAAAAAAAACCAATTCATTAAAAACAGCACTTTGTTTTCAATGTTGTTGCTGAATGCAGATCATCAATAAGAGTTCATTCAACTAGAACAGAGATGAAAATTATTTTTAATTCTTATTTGAAGTCTCAGATGTCCAGTAGTTCAGATGTCTGTCAGACAGATCAGTGCATGTACAGTGTATGTATGGTGTGTATTTACTTAACGTGAATGTGTATAGTAAGCATTCTGCACATCACCCCAGTGGTCCTTGATGCCTGTGGCAAGACACCGTGTTCCTACCTGACTGTACTTCACTGCCCCAGGCACTTGAGGAAAAAATGTAAGTTTCCCTATAGAATAACAACAGTGTGTCCTCGCTACACGACAGGTCACAAAATGAATGTACACTGAGGAGCATCTATGGAATCAGGCCAGGTACAGATTTACTAAAGGATAAGGCCAGTGATTTTCTATGCTTAGGTTATTTTCCACAAATCCCATAAAGAGACGAAGACCAAAATGAATTTGACATCCTCAGCATAATGCCTGTAAGTCATTAAAACTATTCAACAATTAAAAACACACTCATGTTTCTTCCTCACAAAATGCAGTAAGCAAAAAATGGCCTTCACTTTTAGAAGAAAGAATCACCTGTGCATGTGTTGTGACCTTGTGATATATCATATCATGTGTATCACGATATAAACCAAAGCAATACTTCAGTCAAAATTAAAGGTTCCTTTTTATGCCTAAGTGACATTTTAGGCGCTCTAGAGGAAGGCACAGCTTTAGGTGGTAAAAAAGGTCAATGGTATTAGCTGTTTTTAGTGGAACATTTGTATATTCTTGTCAAATATACATCTATGTTTTGCAGTGAATGCTACTCTGCTTCATGTGCTAATATCCAACATATCTCCACATTACTAAAGTCCTCAGACTTTTGCTCTCAACAATGTTCTCATCCTTTGAGCCCTGGGCTGTGTCTGTTTGGGTGTTTTCATCGTTAATTCTGCTGCGTGATTGGCTCGAAGACCTGTGAGTATCAAATAAAAAATGGCCAACTCTTTATCATTGAGAGCGACCTTAATCTTATTGCGATGCGACATCCTCTTCTCCTTTCGGCTGCTCCCTTCAGGGGTCGCCACAGCGAATCTGACCCTCAGAAACTGTCCCCAGAGCCTATTTTGGCCTCCACAGCATAGGACAAGTAGCAGTACTATACTTATAACAACAATAGGCAATAACTGCTGCGTAACAGGAAAAGAACCAACTGTGATCAAATCAAGTGCTGCTTCCAGTGTAACATCCGTTAGGCAACATACCCAGACATTCATAAAAACAGTATACATATGAGTGCAGTCATGCATGCGCTACCACACAAATACACTCCCATAGTGACTAAGGAGCTTCATTAAGAGCATATTTCTGCGTTCTAACCATCTGCTGGCTATCACTTCTGTTGGGCTAATGACTTTAATATGGTTTAATTGCATACGTCTCTCTGGCAGGAGGGACTGCTGCGCTGCCTCCACTCCACACAGGTGGCAACACTCTACGCTGAGAGGCCACAAGTGTCTGTATGAATGGGGGTGTGTGTTCGTATGGCCTTCAATGTATGTTTTGCATGCATTCGAGGGCGTGAAGGTGGTGCATGCAATTAAAATCCAACATATGTAAAGGAGTACACTGTGTGGTGTTTGGACATGCATGCATTGTTGCTACGGTGTGTGTCTGTGTTGTAGGAGTCAGTGAAAGAGATGACAGAGTAAATTGGAGGCACAGGCAAGACAGGAAAAGATGTGTATGTGTGTGTGTGTTATTTATGTAGCTAGCCTTGTTTTCTGTGTGGGTGCTTGTGGTTGTTCAGGCATGAATATCCATTTATCCCACAGTGCTAACAAACACATTGATCCACCATTACTGTATACAGTAGGCTACGAAAAAAAAAAGGCAATTAGCTCTCCATCTCCTCCGCTTGGCAAGGCTTAAAGTGGTTAATGGCTATTGATACTGAAGGGAAAGCAGATTGTCAATAGAGTTGGTGCTAAGGCTTTTTCTTCAAAAGGAGAATGGGATAATGTAACAGCTATACAGAGAGCCAAAGCCACTGACAAGTGAGATTTACTCACTGTGTGTGTAGTTATTGTTTTAACCTGCATCTGCCTGGGGTAAGCTGATTTAATACACTCTATCTTCATCTCTACTTCGTATTTATCGAGCAAAACATGTGCAGTGTAGAATCACTCACACTGGTGAATGAGTCTGCTGCTGACTCAATCCTTTAAATGGAAAAACTTAAAAGCTGTTATGGAGTAAATAAAACAAAAGCCAGACATTAACCTGAAGCGATGCAGAGCTGATTAACATGAAAACACTAAATTTCAAAATGTTCTTGACTAGGAAAGTTTAGTCATCTTTGTCAGTACTGAGTTGGATGACACTATGTTATGCATGTCAGTTGTAGATGACTATTAGTTATAACAGCTTAAGCCTCAAATCGAGTGAGAGAGAAATATTACTTCAAATACTGTTAACACACTGACTGGAGCTATCAGCAGTAATGGTGGCTTATGCTGAACCCATACAGAGTGTGTGTAAACACACACACACACACACACACACACACACACAGTAGCCAAAGATAAAAGACACAATTAAAGCCCACTCTGCCTGAGAACCAAATAGTCTATTTGCAAGCAGAATGAGATGGTGCTAAGTGAAGTGAGTACAATGAGTGCCCAAAGTCATGCAAGGTGCCTTGCTGTCTTTCCTGCAGTGTCAACTACAGCTCCCAGCAGCGAACAGCTAAACCCTGGAGAAATTAATGTGGGAGCGATGACAGGTGTAGTGTGCACAAACACACCCACCCACACACACCCACATACACACACATTTTTGACTAAAAATGGCAATTGTCTGTAGTAACTGTTGTGTTTCTTTGACATGTATCATTCCACCTCTGACCTGCTTCAACCAGCACATCTACATGAACACACATATAGAGATACAGCTGCGCACACACAGAGACTGTCACCTACCAGCACAAACACTCCGGGTTGCTGCTGGCGGTAATGGTGTTTTGCAGCACCCCGAGGTGTAATGGGCCTAGGCACTGCTCTGTCGGGGCCATTAGCTTGCTGTAGTTCGTATAATTACACAAAATGGGCACTCTGGCAAACAGTGGGTGCTAATGTAGGAATGGGGCACTGTAGCATGTGGAGGTAAGAGCTGACATAGGATGGCGCAGCCAAGTTGTCTTTTAAAAAGGTTTGGCTGGTAAAAAACCCAGCAGATTAAAATGTTCCTATGGATAATGTGGCATTTCTGTTACCAAATACACGTTATGGAAATCAGTAGTTTTTTAAAAATTAATTCTTTGTGACAACTAATTAACAAGCTGCAGAACTGTTAAACTGGTTTAACCACAGCTTAGAGAACACTTGCAAACTATAGTAGGTAGAAGCTGATATTATTATTATTATTATGTAAGAAAATACAAAAAAAACCTCCTGTGGTTTAAAGGAATACTTTGACATTTTGGTAAATGCTTGCTGAGAATTAAATGAGAAGATTGTCTAGCTAGGGTTAGCATAGAAACGGCAAACATGGGAAATAGCTCGTCTGGCTCTGTCAAATGTAATAAAATCCACATCCAGTATCTCTAAAGGTCATTCACTGACACGTTATACATGCTTTTACATTTTGTTTTTTGTATGAATTAAACAAAAAGACATCGTATATTAAGTAGTGAACTTTAAAGTTGCTGGTGGGTGATTTTTTTTTTTTTTTTTTTGTACTGTGGCAGCCACAGTAGCTGTTTCCCTCCACTTCCAGTCCACCAAGCTAAGCTAACTGGCTGCTGGCTGGAGCTTCTCATTACCAGGCTGATATTCAAGTAATATTGATTTCTCATCTAAAAAGTAAATATGCATATTTCATTAAAGTATCTGATACAGGAACTAAGAAATGAATGTGGCCAAACTGTACACTTTAGCTGTTTGGAAATGTCATACAGTTTCATCCAAAACAATCGAAAGAAAAAAAGAACAATATGTAAATAAATCGGGACAATTTCATCATTTCACAGTTACTTCTAACATGCATTAGGTCACAAATCAAACAATTTCATAAAATCCTACAATATCATTTACTGTATAAAAGAAGAAAGTAGATGTGGGCTGAATGTTTACAAATGTATATACAATGGGAGTGTGAATAATTTCAGCGTGTGAGAGAATGGATGACAAATAATGCTTTCAAGACATATAAAAAAAAACAAGCATGGGTGTTAGTGTTGAGGTTATAATTTAAATACTGCATCATCCATTGACACCTCCCAGTAAGATTTTTTTTTTTTTTTATTAAAGGTTTTAATGTTTTAATTTAAGGTTTTAAAAAAAGTAGGTAATTCTTCTATGAGAAAAACAAAGTGCTCTGGCTTCAGACTCACACTGAGCAGGCTTTAGCCTCGCACCCTTTCTGTACAAATCTGACAAGTTCATAACCCTTGTAATGCAGTCAAGCACCAAAAGAGATGTCTTTGGCTCTTCTGTGTAGGGAAGTATTTACAAAGATATTTCACTCTGCTTGACTTGTTTCACTTTTCAGCATCTAAAAGTTCAAGAGCAGTCAATATTCAACCATTTCCTCCCCCTGCATAATTGTTGCCCCAGAACATTTTTGTTTTCCAATGTTGCATGAGCCGGTACACTAAAATGAATGTAGACTATCTGTGTTGTCTTCAGCTCCACAAAACTGGTCATACCAACAGTTCGATGGGCACTTTTCTATCAGAGGCCCAATACATTCCAACATACTAAATTTTCTAAAATGAAAACAGAGCCTTAACAGTTTAACTCCAGTCTGCCATGCTCAGAAAGGTTAATGCCGCTCTAATCAAGAGTTCACGGTCCTGGAAACAACCCGGGAGCATAAATGCCTCAGTTCTAATTTGGACTGCATATAAGCACATTTAAATTTAAAATTCAGTTTTTATGTCTCAGTTCATGACCCATGCCATTCCTCAAATCTGTTGTTCTTTTTCTTGAAAAAAGTCTGTCACTTCCTCTCCTGCTGCTGCAGTTACAGTCTGTTTATTCCTCACAAGTGGGTCAATATTGCTGTTTATTTGGCATTTTTGTGTCTTAACTGAGCTGGACAGAGTTGGTGTGTGTGTGTGTGTGGAGGGGGGAGGGAGGGGCAATGCAATCCAATGCAATTGGCTCATGGGCTGACAGAGCAACTCCTGTTATTCTGTTATCTTAGGGCAAAAAAGCCATAACACTCTGACTCTTCCTATCTCCATTTCCCTCTCTCTTGTGGATAAACCTCAGCAAATGATAATGTTGGTAATGACATTCACACGGCGAGCTAATCACCCCATACGCAATTGTCTTGTGCTAATAAATGCTTTTGCAAAACTCCTGGCAATGGCAGACTTGTGCTTTCATGCATTCATCAACAGAGCAACAACACACCCAAGCTGTACAGGTAATACACAGGCGCACACACACACGCTCACTTTATGTCTGCCCAATGCCATACCATGACTGATCACTACAAACTTTCCAAGCAGCTTTGGTCATCAAAACTGCACACCACAATAACTCAGCATAGAGACCCACGCAAGTTAGCCTTAAAGTGAACTTTAGCTGTCAGTGACAGAGAGCGTTTACTGTAGGTGGAAGGAAAGCAATGAAAGAAGCATGTCACTGAATAAAAAGCAGCGTGGGGTGGATGGCTACATAATTACTTCCACCATATTAAGTCCTCTGTTTTCCTCTAATTTTTTTCTTCTCTTCTCGTTCTGGCACAAATAGATTCATATGCCACATGGGCCGCAGCACTCAATCAATGGGGTGATTATTAAAAGTTGTTTACTGGGGGTGGCCTTGTCTCACTTTCAGCACTATTGACTACAGTACCATCCATCAGAGAAGCTGCAAATCCCTGTGAGGCTCTGCTTGATACAAGCCAAGTTTGGGAAGTTTAGAGGCGAAAATGAGGAGATCTTGGTATGATAAATGCGTAAAAAGTATGGAATTAATCAGAAGAGTTAAGCAGATCCTAACTGGAAATTGTAAGGTGGTGATCTTAATGGATAATGGCTATTGCTCGTGCACACATATAAAGGTAAAATGCAAAAGCTGTGCTCACATGCATACAGTGAAGAAAGCTTATCACAGCCTCCAAATGCAGGAACAAAAGTGCACCATGGACATTAAGTGGACACAAAAACTCAAATTAGCAGCAATGAAACAATGATGACTATTCTTCCAAAATGCTCTAAAGCCCTTCAAAATAACAAAATTAGTTTTTTTTAACATCACTCAGTAGACCTATCAGTCCTAAAACACACTGTTACAATTGGTCAATTTCACCTCTTATGCCTCCAGTATACATCTAATTCAAGCTTATAATGTTTGGTTTTCACTGGCACAGACTTGAACAATGTGGCTCAGTTCTATGACATGATCAATATTTTTTCACATTATCACATAATAACATATTAGACACATTACGGTACATACGGAGAAATGTGCCTTTTCCAGTATGTGTTACACTGCAACAGATTTGTGTTGGCAGAGTGAAACATCTAGAGTGACCAGATGTCCTGATTAAATACTCAGACTTCCAATTTTCAAGCACTTGTCCTGGCACCCTGACAAGGATGTGCGTTTTTCTGAGAACTGGACTGAATGCATTTTCCAAAAGTACACTTCTAAAATGCACACAATCAAAAAGACACTTACACTATGTGCTTGACATGACATCATTTAAAACAAAGCTGCATGTCCCACCACATGCTGTCCTCACTTTCCCCCATCAGACTACAGATCACTTGCATGGTAAGAGTTGCCAATAAGTGGAACTGAAAACTTTTTGAAAATTTGAGGTTCACATCTCCTCTACAATATATCAATGAATCCTAAACAAAGTTTTGCTCCCAGTCTCGGTGATTGAAATACTGCTGACATTTCCAGAACACTTCGGTTCCTCTGGAGTGCCTTCCTTTCCTTTATTGCCAAGGCTGCCTAACCCAAGGTGTTCTCCACACGTAACTGATCTGGGGACAGACACTGACATTTACAAAAGGTCCACAGTTTTTCACACACCATTAATTAAAGTGAAAACAAATCTTTGTCTCCCTCTTTCACCTCTCACTTTCTTTCCTCACTACAGCTATCCTCCATGTCTTGGGGAAAAATATGTAGTGACAGTGAGATTCCATTTACACAGAACTAATAGCTTCGAATTCACATAAACGCTTGAGTTCACATTAACGATCGCAGTGGGGATCCTCACAACAGAGGCCATTCAGCAACGATTACTAATGAAATTTCAGGGATACCGCATTAGATGGCCATGAACAAGAATTTACACTGTTGGCAAGCTGACAAAATTGTGGGTAAGTTTGTTTATGAATGGACACAAATGTGAGCATATCATTGTGGGTTTGAAAATGAACTGCTTTAAAATAGAAATAATTAATATGTAAGACATTAGTACTGCTTAAGACGAAGAAACATACTGAGAAAACAAGTTAAGTGAGGGCAGGACTTGAGGCAATAGCATCACTAAATGAAAGAAATTAAGAGTCCCTGGTATTTATCCAACATCAATCGTGTAATGAATTTCCCTTTTAATCTGTGTCCTTTCATTCCTCTTAGTTAACTCATTTGTATTCCCTGTTCAGCTTATGAACCATACTGAAATAATGAATAAAAATCTATCTGTATCTAGCCATAGGTATGTTATGTTGAGAGAATGTATGGCAACATTTGTGCAAAGCATGCTGCATGCACACCATCACTTCCAATTGCAAAGCAACAAGCTGTATCATATATGCTGAATAATTTGTGAAAAATTATACAGCATACAGCTTATATGAAGAGATTTTCAAAGCAAAGGGCAATTTATAAAAAACAGAAAACGATTCCAGCTCAAGGACTAGAAAATATTGCAAATGTGAAAATGTGAGTTCATTTCTGTCTATTTATGATAAAGCACCATCTGGAAAACGTAAAATATTGCTTTATGACTATGTTCATGTTTAAACTATATTTAAACAACAAATTTGAAAATGGCCACATTGCAAAAGCAACAATAATTTACTTCTTTCCAGCACAACAAGTTGGTATTCATGCCAAAACCTTCCTCTACCAGAATTCCTGGCTGCTGGTTATTGTTTGATATCAAAATGTTACTGAAAATCATAGTTATTTGGTGCATATGAACCTAAACAGGATTTTTCAAATGCAGACTGGTTCGTTGTGAAATTTCCGAGCTTAGGTTCTGTACAGCACCATAATCAAGCAGCTCCACACATGCAAGCATAGAAACCAGCACACTGAGGTTTTTCATAGTCATTTAGAAGCAGTTCTGCAGTGGCCCTCTCTGTGTCTGCAGGTACTAGACACTAATGGGACTGGCGCCGACTGTGGTGGCCTTTCCTAAAACAGCAGTGCAAATACACACCGGCATAATATCTCTCTGCTTGCCCATTACTAAACTACTGTGTGTGTGTGTGTGTGTGTGTGTGTATATACCAAATGAATGTGTGTGACAACCAACGCATGTATGTGTGAATAAAACAGTATGGTGTGAGAGAAAATTGTTTATGCTGTTGTGTGTGGCTTTGAGTGACAGAAAGTGCATAGAAATGTGTGTGTGAGTGTGTGTGTGTGTGTTCACGTGCTAACTTATCCATGCAGTCCAGGCTTGCAGTTAGCGGTAGAGTGCTAGCTGAAGTGGAACGGTGGAAGGCAGATTGCTTGGGGAGTGCCATACTCCTCCTGGTTTTCATTTAGGAGCTTAACCAATCCAATCCCACAACCAGGAGAGGAGATTCACAGTTACTCTCTTTACTATGTTTGATAACAATGCATGAATTATCCTTTTAAATTACTTTCCACATGCATTTTTTAATTAAAACTACTAAAGTGAATCAATCATTCAGGTTTCCTCTCAGGACCCTAAGTATGTAACTCAGTGAATTTGTCATACGCTGCTGCTTCTTGCGTTCTACATTTTCCATTAAAGACAATTAGCTCATACTTTTCTACACTGTGCCTACACTGCAGTGACTGAGCAGATTTACAGGGTTATGTAAATGACATCAAAAACAAAACTCGTTCTTTCTCTTCCCTATTGTGAGTTTGAACCTGAAACTTTTCCAACCCAATGTCTCCAATGCTTTAGGAAATGCTGAAGTATGACAAAGCATTATGATTTCAAATCAGCATATTAGTAATTATTTTATTTCAGGAAAAAACAACTTCAGAACACAAGGAGCTACAAAGTAAATCAAAACAATGATTATACCTATGAAACATTACAACAAGCTGTTAATGTTGCACTGTGCTAACTAGCTGCTACAAGTCTAGTTAGCCTCCAGGCTTGTAGAAATTGGAAGCAACAATTCTGTGCAATAATGAGCAGATTGATGAGAACAGGTTGGAAAGCTTTATTATATTGCTGGAAGCATGAGCTGCTTGTGTGCATGCATGTTGTAGGCTGTAAAGGCAGGACTGATTTGTCAGCCTTTTTTAAACATGCTCTGATGCATGTGTTGTGTTGTCGCTTTTCTTGGCTTTGGATGATTCCAAGGCTCTGCAGTAAGTTATGTTATCTCAACAGACAAGATCATGTTTCTGAAAGTAGAAGCAGATTTACTTTCTACTTTCTGAGGTGTTTCTGACTGTATTGCCTCCGACAGGTTTCCTAAAATTAGGCAAAAAGTACAAAAAATTGTGGAAGGAACCTGCTGTAATTTCCAGTCAAAAGATGATGTATAAAAATTGCTACACAACTAAAAGCATTGGTGCTTCAAGGCTGACATGCTCAGAATACTCTCACATCACAGTGACAGTGGAGGACCAGTCATGGAAATGACTGACCTGGTTCATCATTTGGAAACCATGAAAATCTGAACAAAACTTGGTGCTATTGTTGGACCTATTGTTGGAGCTGCAGGTGGTGAACCATCTGACTGCCACACACATCCCACTTGACTCATGATGTTGATGATGTAACACCACGAGAGGGGAAAAGGAGGGAAAAGACAGCAGGAAAAAGCGACAGAGATACACAGAGATATAGCACTGTGCTGGAATGACAATAAACTTATTGAAGGAAACAATGAAACAAAGCAAAGGATGAAGCTGAGCAGCGGGGCTAGGAATTAGTAACAGACAGAAACAGAGCAGCAGAGAAAGATGGAGCGTGAAAGAAAGGCAGACATGAGAGGAGAGGGATGGTGTGAGGGTTGCTGGGTAAAGCATGTGGAGATAAGACTTGTGCAAGAAGCCCTAAAGAACCTGGCAGGCCCACGTTTGAACTCTGAAGCTCAGTGGATCAGAGACAGAAATCTCTTGGAATTAAACCGCTAACACTGAAAAGAAGAAATTTTTACGTTTTCTCTTCCCACTGACACTAATCTGTGTCAGAGAAATACTTAAAATACTTAATAAATATAATAAAATATAACATTTGGTAGATCAATTTGTAAAAATGAACTGTTTTCTCCCAAACCACAAGAAATACAGACAAATGTCCCACACACAGACAGAATAACTCATCCAGATAATGAACACAT